>NC_140589.1:1101980818-1102246818 GCF_964204655.1 Triturus cristatus | reverse complement strand
TAATAGCTAAGGTCTTAGACTCATACTCTGGCCTAATAGCTAAGGTCTTAACTCTTACTCTGGCCTAATAGCTAAGGTCTTAGACTCGTACTCTGGCCTAATGGTTAAGGTCTTAACTCTTACTCTGTCCTACTGGTTAAGGTCTTAACTCTTACTCTGGCCTAATAGCTAAGGTCTTAATACTTACTCTGGCCTAATGGTTAAGGTCTTAACTCTTACTCTAGCCTACTGGTTAAGGTCTTAACTCTTACTCTGGCCTAATAGGTAAGGGCTTAGACTCGTACTCTGGCCTAATGGTTAAGGTCTTAACTCTTACTCTGGCCTACTGGTTAAGGTCTTAACTCTTACTCTGGCCTAATAGCTAAGGTCTTAACTCTTACTCTGGCCTAATAGCAAAGGTATTAGACTCGTAATCTGGCCTAATGGTTAAGGTCTTAACTCTTACTCTGGCCTAATAGCTAAGTTCCTAACTCTTACTCTGGCCTAATAGCTAAGGTCTTAGACTCGTACTCTGGCCTAATGGTTAAGGTCTTAACTCTTACACTGGCCTACTGGTTAAGGTCTTAACTCTTATTCTGGCCTAATAGCTAATGTCTCAGACTCGTACTCTGGCCTAATGGTTAAGGTCTTAACTCTTACTCTGGCCTACTGGTTAAAGTCTTAACTCTTACTCTGGCCTAATAGCTAAGGTCTTAGACTCGTACTCTGGCCTAATGGTTAAGGTCTTAACTCTTACTCTGGCCTATTGGTTAAGGTCTTAACTCTTACTCTGGCCTAATAACTAAGTTCTTAACTCTTACTCTGGCCTAATAGCTAAGGTCTTAACTCTTACTCTGGCCTAATAGATAAGGTCTCAACTCTTACTCTGGCCTAATAGCTAAGGTCTTAGACTCGTACTCTGGCCTAATGGTTAAGGTCTTAGCTCTTACTCTGGCCTACTGGTTAAGGTCTTAACTCTTACTCTGGCCTAATAGCTAAGGGCTTAGACGCGTATTCTGGCCTAATGGTTAAGGTCTTAACTCTTACTCTGGCCTACTGGTTAAGGTCTTAACTCTTACTCTGGCCTAATAGCTAAGGTCTTAACTCTTACTCTGGCCTAATAGCAAAGGTCTTAGACTCGTAATCTGGCCTAATGGTTAAGGTCTTAACTCTTACTCTGGCCTAATAGTTAAGGTCTTAACTCTTACTCTGGCCTAATAGCTAAGGTCTTAGACTCTTACTATGGCCTACAGGTTAAGGTCTTAACTCTTACTCTGGCCTACTGGTTAAGGTCTTAACTCTTACTCTGGCCTAATAGCTAAGGTCTTAGACTCGTACTATGGCCTACAGGTTAAGGTCTTAACTCTTACTCTGGCCTACTGGTTAAGGTCTTAACTCTTACTCTGGCCTAATAGCTAAGGTCTTAACTCTTACTCTGGCCTACTGGTTAAGGTCTTAACTCTTACTCTGGCCTAATAGCTAAGGTCTTAACTCTTACGCTGGCCTAATAGCTAAGGTCTTAACTCTTACTCTGGACGAATAGCTAAGGTCTTAGATTCGTACTCTGGCCTAATGGTTAAGGTCTTAACTCTTACTCTGGCCTAATAGCTAAGGTCTTAACTCTTACTCTGGCCTAATAGCTAAGGTCTTAGACTCGTACTCTGGCCTAATGGTTAAGGTCTTAACTCTTACTCTGGCCTAATAGCTAAGGTCTTAGACTGGTACTCTGGCCTAATAGCTAAGGTCTTAGACTGGTACTCTGGACTAATAGCTAAGGTCTTAGACTCGTACTCTGACCTACTGGTTAAGGTCTTAACTCGTACTCTGGCCTAATAGCTAAGGTCTTAGACTCGTACTCTGGCCTACTGGTCAAGGTCTTAACTCTTACTCTGGAATACTGGTTAAGGTCTTAACTCTTACTTTGGCCTACTGGTTAAGGTCTTAACTCCTACTCTGGCCTACTGGTTAAGGTCTTAACTCTTACTCTGGCCTAATAGCTAAGGTCTTAACTCTTACTCTGGCCTAATAGCTAAGGTCTTAGACTCATACTCTGGCCTAATGGTTAAGGTCTTAACTCTTACTCTGGCCTACTGGTTAAGGTCTTAACTCTTACTCTGGCCTAATAGCTAAAGTCTTAGACTCATACTCTGGCCTAATGGTTAAGGTCTTAACTCTTACTCTGGCCTATTGGTTAAGGTCTTAACTCTTACTCTGGCCTAATAACTAAGGTCTTAACTCTTACTCTGGCCTAATAGCTAAGGTCTTAACACTTACTCTGGCCTAATAGCTAAGGTCTTAACTCTTACTCTGGCCTAATAGCTAAGGTCTTAACTCTTACTCTGGCCTAATAGCTAAGGTCTTAGACTCGTACTATGGCCTACAGGTTAAGGTCTTAACTCGTACTCTGGCCTAATGGTTAAGGTATTAACTCTTACTCTGGCCTACTGGTTAAGGTCTTAACTCTTACTCTGGCCTACTGGTTAAGGTCTTAACTCTTACTCTGGCCTAATAGCTAAGGTCTTAACTCTTATGCTGGCCTAATAGCTAAGGTCTTAACTCTTACTCTGGACGAATAGCTAAGGTCTTAGACTCGTACTCTGGCCTAATGGTTAAGGTCTTAACTCTTACTCTGGCCTAATAGCTAAGGTCTTAACTCTTACTCTGGCCTAATAGCTAAGGTCTTAGACTTGTACTCTGGCCTAATGGTTAAGGTCTTAACTCTTACTCTGGCCTAATAGCTAAGGTCTTAGACTGGTACTCTGGCCTAATAGCTAAGGTCTTAGACTGGTACTCTGGACTAATAGCTAAGGTCTTAGACTCGTACTCTGACCTACTGGTTAAGGTCTTAACTCGTACTCTGGCCTAATAGCTAAGGTCTTAGACTCGTACTCTGGCCTACTGGTCAAGGTCTTAACTCTTACTCTGGAATACTGGTTAAGGTCTTAACTCTTACTTTGGCCTACTGGTTAAGGTCTTAACTCCTACTCTGGCCTACTGGTTAAGGTCTTAACTCTTACTCTGGCCTAATAGCTAAGGTCTTAGACCCATACTCTGGCCTAATGGTTAAGGTCTTAACTCTTACTCTGGCCTACTGGTTAAGGTCTTAACTCTTACTCTGGCCTAATAGCTAAAGTCTTAGACTCATACTCTGGCCTAATGGTTAAGGTCTTAACTCTTACTCTGGCCTATTGGTTAAGGTCTTAACTCTTACTCTGGCCTAATAACTAAGGTCTTAACTCTTACTCTGGCCTAATAGCTAAGGTCTTAACACTTACTCTGGCCTAATAGCTAAGGTCTTAACTCTTACTCTGGCCTAATAGCTAAGGTCTTAGACTCATACTCTGGCCTAATGGTTAAGGTCTTAACTCTTACTCTGGCCTAATAGCTAAGGTCTTAACTCTTACGCTGGCCTAATAGCTAAGGTCTTAACTCTTACTCTGGCCGAATAGCTAAGGTCTTAGACTCGTACTCTGGCCTAATGGTTAAGGTCTTAACTCTTACTCTGGCCTAATAGCTAAGGTCTTAACTCTTACTCTGGCCTAATAACTAAGGTCTTAGACTCATATTCCGGCCTAATGTTTAAGGTCTTAACTCTTACTCTGGCCGAATAGCTAAGGTCTTAGACTGGTACTCTGGCCTAATAGCTAAGGTCTTAGACTCGTACTCTGACCTACCTGTTAAGGTCTTAACTCGTACTCTGGCCTAATGGTTAAGGTATTAACTCTTACTCTGGCCTACTGGTTAAGGTCTTAACTCTTACTCTGGCCTACTGGTTAAGGTCTTAACTCTTACTCTGGCCTAATAGCTAAGGTCTTAACTCTTATGCTGGCCTAATAGCTAAGGTCTTAACTCTTACTCTGGACGAATAGCTAAGGTCTTAGACTCGTACTCTGGCCTAATGGTTAAGGTCTTAACTCTTACTCTGGCCTAATAGCTAAGGTCTTAACTCTTACTCTGGCCTAATAGCTAAGGTCTTAGACTTGTACTCTGGCCTAATGGTTAAGGTCTTAACTCTTACTCTGGCCTAATAGCTAAGGTCTTAGACTGGTACTCTGGCCTAATAGCTAAGGTCTTAGACTGGTACTCTGGACTAATAGCTAAGGTCTTAGACTCGTACTCTGACCTACTGGTTAAGGTCTTAACTCGTACTCTGGCCTAATAGCTAAGGTCTTAGACTCGTACTCTGGCCTACTGGTCAAGGTCTTAACTCTTACTCTGGAATACTGGTTAAGGTCTTAACTCTTACTTTGGCCTACTGGTTAAGGTCTTAACTCCTACTCTGGCCTACTGGTTAAGGTCTTAACTCTTACTCTGGCCTAATAGCTAAGGTCTTAGACCCATACTCTGGCCTAATGGTTAAGGTCTTAACTCTTACTCTGGCCTACTGGTTAAGGTCTTAACTCTTACTCTGGCCTAATAGCTAAAGTCTTAGACTCATACTCTGGCCTAATGGTTAAGGTCTTAACTCTTACTCTGGCCTATTGGTTAAGGTCTTAACTCTTACTCTGGCCTAATAACTAAGGTCTTAACTCTTACTCTGGCCTAATAGCTAAGGTCTTAACACTTACTCTGGCCTAATAGCTAAGGTCTTAACTCTTACTCTGGCCTAATAGCTAAGGTCTTAGACTCATACTCTGGCCTAATGGTTAAGGTCTTAACTCTTACTCTGGCCTAATAGCTAAGGTCTTAACTCTTACGCTGGCCTAATAGCTAAGGTCTTAACTCTTACTCTGGCCGAATAGCTAAGGTCTTAGACTCGTACTCTGGCCTAATGGTTAAGGTCTTAACTCTTACTCTGGCCTAATAGCTAAGGTCTTAACTCTTACTCTGGCCTAATAACTAAGGTCTTAGACTCATATTCCGGCCTAATGTTTAAGGTCTTAACTCTTACTCTGGCCGAATAGCTAAGGTCTTAGACTGGTACTCTGGCCTAATAGCTAAGGTCTTAGACTCGTACTCTGACCTACTGGTTAAGGTCTTAACTCGTACTCTGGCCTAATAGATAAGGTCTTAGACTCGTACTCTGGCCTACTGGTCAAGGTCTTAACGCTTACTCTGGAATACTGGTTAAGGTCTTAACTCTTACTTTGGCCTACTGGTTAAGGTCTTAACTCCTACTCTGGCCTACTGGTTAAGGTCTTAACTCTTACTCTGGCCTAATAGCTAAGGTCTTAACTCTTACTCTGGCCTAATAGCTAAGGTCTTAGACTCATACTCTGGCCTAATGGTTAAGGTCTTAACTCTTACTCTGGCCTACTGGTTAAGGTCTTAACTCTTACTCTGGGCTAATAGGTAAGGGCTTAGACTCGTACTCTGGCCTAATGGTTAAGGTCTTAACTCTTACTCTGGCCTACTGGTTAAGGTCTTAACTCTTACTCTGGCCTAATAGCTAAGGTCCTAACTCTTACTCTGGCCTAATAGCTAAGGTCTTAGACTCATACTCTGGCCAAATGGTTAAGGTCTTAACTCTTACTCTGGCCTAATAGCTAAGGTCTTAGACTCGTACTTGGCCTACTGGTTAAGGTCTTAACTCTTACTCTGGCCTAATAGCTAAGGTCCTAACTCTTACTCTGGCCTAATAGCTAAGGTCTTAGACTCATACTCTGGCCAAATGGTTAAGGTCCTAACTCTTACTCTGGCCTAATAGCTAAGGTCTTAGACTCATACTCTGGCCAAATGGTTAAGGTCTTAACTCTTACTCTGGCCTAATAGCTAAGGTCTTAACTCTTACGCTGGACTAATAGCTAAGGTCTTAACTCTTACTCTGGCCAAATAGCTAAGGTCTTAGACTCGTACTCTGGCCTAATGGTTAAGGTCTTAACTCTTATTCTGGCCTAATAGCTAATGTCTTAGACTCGTACTCTGGCCTAATGGTTAAGGTCTTAACTCTTACTCTGGCCTACTGGTTAAGGTCTTAACTCCTACTCTGGCCTAATAGCTAAGGTCTTAGACTCGTACTCTGGCCTAATGGTTAAGTTCTTAACTCTTACTCTGGCCTATTGGTTAAGGTCTTAAGTCTTACTCTAGCCTAATAGCTAAGGTCTTAGACTCGTACTCTGGCCTAATGGTTAAGGTCTTAACTCTTTCTCTGGCCTATTGGTTAAGGTCTTAACTCTTACTCTGTCCTAATAACTAAGGTCTTAACTCTTACTCTGGCCTAATAGCTAAGGTCTTAACTCTTACTCTGGCCTAATAGCTAAGGTCTTAGACTCATACTCTGGCCTAATGTTTAAGGTCTTAACTCTTACTCTGGCCTAATAGCTAAGGTCTTAGACTGGTACTCTGGCCTAATAGCTAAGGTCTTAGACTCGTACTCTGACCTACTGGTTAAGGTCTTAACTCATAATCTGGCCTAATAGCTAAGGTCTTAGACTCGTACTCTGGCCTACTGGTCAAGGTCTTAACTCTTACTCTGGAATACTGGTTAAGGTCTTAACTTTTACTTTGGCCTAAGGTCTTAACTCCTACTCTGGCCTACTGGTTAAGGTCTTAACTCTTACTCTGGCCCAATAGCTAAGGTCTTAAATCTTACTCTGGCCTAATAGCTAAGGTCTTAGACTCATACTCTGGCCTAATAGCTAAGGTCTTAACTCTTACTCTGGCCTAATAGCTAAGGTCTTAGACTCGTACTCTGGCCTAATGGTTAAGGTCTTAACTCTTACTCTGGCCTACTGGTTAAGGTCTTAACTCTTACTCTGGCCTAATAGCTAAAGTCTTAGACTCATACTCTGGCCTAATGGTTAAGGTCTTAACTCTTACTCTGGCCTATTGGTTAAGGTCTTAACTCTTACTCTGGCCTAATAACTAAGGTCTTAACTCTTACTCTGGCCTAATAGCTAAGGTCTTAACACTTACTCTGGCCTAATGGTTAAGGTCTTAACTCTTACTCTGGCCTACTGGTTAAGGTCTTAACTCTTACTCTGGCCTAATAGGTAAGGGCTTAGACTCGTACTCTGGCCTAATGGTTAAGGTCTTAACTCTTACTCTGGCCTACTGGTTAAGGTCTTAACTCTTACTCTGGCCTAATAGCTAAGGTCTTAACTCTTACTCTGGCCTAATAGCAAAGGTATTAGACTCGTAATCTGGCCTAATGGTTAAGGTCTTAACTCTTACTCTGGCCTAATAGCTAAGGTCCTAACTCTTACTCTGGCCTAATAGCTAAGGTCTTAGACTCGTACTCTGGCCTAATGGTTAAGGTCTTAACTCTTACACTGGCCTACTGGTTAAGGTCTTAACTCTTATTCTGGCCTAATAGCTAATGTCTCAGACTCGTACTCTGGCCTAATGGTTAAGGTCTTAACTCTTACTCTGGCCTACTGGTTAAAGTCTTAACTCTTACTCTGGCCTAATAGCTAAGGTCTTAGACTCGTACTCTGGCCTAATGGTTAAGGTCTTAACTCTTACTCTGGCCTATTGGTTAAGGTCTTAACTCTTACTCTGGCCTAATAACTAAGTTCTTAACTCTTACTCTGGCCTAATAGCTAAGGTCTTAACTCTTACTCTGGCCTAATAGATAAGGTCTCAACTCTTACTCTGGCCTAATAGCTAAGGTCTTAGACTCGTACTCTGGCCTAATGGTTAAGGTCTTAGCTCTTACTCTGGCCTACTGGTTAAGGTCTTAACTCTTACTCTGGCCTAATAGCTAAGGGCTTAGACGCGTATTCTGGCCTAATGGTTAAGGTCTTAACTCTTACTCTGGCCTACTGGTTAAGGTCTTAACTCTTACTCTGGCCTAATAGCTAAGGTCTTAACTCTTACTCTGGCCTAATAGCAAAGGTCTTAGACTCGTAATCTGGCCTAATGGTTAAGGTCTTAACTCTTACTCTGGCCTAATAGTTAAGGTCTTAACTCTTACTCTGGCCTAATAGCTAAGGTCTTAGACTCTTACTATGGCCTACAGGTTAAGGTCTTAACTCTTACTCTGGCCTACTGGTTAAGGTCTTAACTCTTACTCTGGCCTAATAGCTAAGGTCTTAGACTCGTACTATGGCCTACAGGTTAAGGTCTTAACTCTTACTCTGGCCTAATAGCTAAGGTCTTAACTCTTACTCTGGCCTACTGGTTAAGGTCTTAACTCTTACTCTGGCCTAATAGCTAAGGTCTTAACTCTTACGCTGGCCTAATAGCTAAGGTCTTAACTCTTACTCTGGACGAATAGCTAAGGTCTTAGATTCGTACTCTGGCCTAATGGTTAAGGTCTTAACTCTTACTCTGGCCTAATAGCTAAGGTCTTAACTCTTACTCTGGCCTAATAGCTAAGGTCTTAGACTCGTACTCTGGCCTAATGGTTAAGGTCTTAACTCTTACTCTGGCCTAATAGCTAAGGTCTTAGACTGGTACTCTGGCCTAATAGCTAAGGTCTTAGACTGGTACTCTGGACTAATAGCTAAGGTCTTAGACTCGTACTCTGACCTACTGGTTAAGGTCTTAACTCGTACTCTGGCCTAATAGCTAAGGTCTTAGACTCGTACTCTGGCCTACTGGTCAAGGTCTTAACTCTTACTCTGGAATACTGGTTAAGGTCTTAACTCTTACTTTGGCCTACTGGTTAAGGTCTTAACTCCTACTCTGGCCTACTGGTTAAGGTCTTAACTCTTACTCTGGCCTAATAGCTAAGGTCTTAACTCTTACTCTGGCCTAATAGCTAAGGTCTTAGACTCATACTCTGGCCTAATGGTTAAGGTCTTAACTCTTACTCTGGCCTACTGGTTAAGGTCTTAACTCTTACTCTGGCCTAATAGCTAAAGTCTTAGACTCATACTCTGGCCTAATGGTTAAGGTCTTAACTCTTACTCTGGCCTATTGGTTAAGGTCTTAACTCTTACTCTGGCCTAATAACTAAGGTCTTAACTCTTACTCTGGCCTAATAGCTAAGGTCTTAACACTTACTCTGGCCTAATAGCTAAGGTCTTAACTCTTACTCTGGCCTAATAGCTAAGGTCTTAACTCTTACTCTGGCCTAATAGCTAAGGTCTTAGACTCGTACTATGGCCTACAGGTTAAGGTCTTAACTCGTACTCTGGCCTAATGGTTAAGGTATTAACTCTTACTCTGGCCTACTGGTTAAGGTCTTAACTCTTACTCTGGCCTACTGGTTAAGGTCTTAACTCTTACTCTGGCCTAATAGCTAAGGTCTTAACTCTTATGCTGGCCTAATAGCTAAGGTCTTAACTCTTACTCTGGACGAATAGCTAAGGTCTTAGACTCGTACTCTGGCCTAATGGTTAAGGTCTTAACTCTTACTCTGGCCTAATAGCTAAGGTCTTAACTCTTACTCTGGCCTAATAGCTAAGGTCTTAGACTTGTACTCTGGCCTAATGGTTAAGGTCTTAACTCTTACTCTGGCCTAATAGCTAAGGTCTTAGACAGGTACTCTGGCCTAATAGCTAAGGTCTTAGACTGGTACTCTGGACTAATAGCTAAGGTCTTAGACTCGTACTCTGACCTACTGGTTAAGGTCTTAACTCGTACTCTGGCCTAATAGCTAAGGTCTTAGACTCGTACTCTGGCCTACTGGTCAAGGTCTTAACTCTTACTCTGGAATACTGGTTAAGGTCTTAACTCTTACTTTGGCCTACTGGTTAAGGTCTTAACTCCTACTCTGGCCTACTGGTTAAGGTCTTAACTCTTACTCTGGCCTAATAGCTAAGGTCTTAGACCCATACTCTGGCCTAATGGTTAAGGTCTTAACTCTTACTCTGGCCTACTGGTTAAGGTCTTAACTCTTACTCTGGCCTAATAGCTAAAGTCTTAGACTCATACTCTGGCCTAATGGTTAAGGTCTTAACTCTTACTCTGGCCTATTGGTTAAGGTCTTAACTCTTACTCTGGCCTAATAACTAAGGTCTTAACTCTTACTCTGGCCTAATAGCTAAGGTCTTAACACTTACTCTGGCCTAATAGCTAAGGTCTTAACTCTTACTCTGGCCTAATAGCTAAGGTCTTAGACTCATACTCTGGCCTAATGGTTAAGGTCTTAACTCTTACTCTGGCCTAATAGCTAAGGTCTTAACTCTTACGCTGGCCTAATAGCTAAGGTCTTAACTCTTACTCTGGCCGAATAGCTAAGGTCTTAGACTCGTACTCTGGCCTAATGGTTAAGGTCTTAACTCTTACTCTGGCCTAATAGCTAAGGTCTTAACTCTTACTCTGGCCTAATAACTAAGGTCTTAGACTCATATTCCGGCCTAATGTTTAAGGTCTTAACTCTTACTCTGGCCGAATAGCTAAGGTCTTAGACTGGTACTCTGGCCTAATAGCTAAGGTCTTAGACTCGTACTCTGACCTACTGGTTAAGGTCTTAACTCGTACTCTGGCCTAATGGTTAAGGTATTAACTCTTACTCTGGCCTACTGGTTAAGGTCTTAACTCTTACTCTGGCCTACTGGTTAAGGTCTTAACTCTTACTCTGGCCTAATAGCTAAGGTCTTAACTCTTATGCTGGCCTAATAGCTAAGGTCTTAACTCTTACTCTGGACGAATAGCTAAGGTCTTAGACTCGTACTCTGGCCTAATGGTTAAGGTCTTAACTCTTACTCTGGCCTAATAGCTAAGGTCTTAACTCTTACTCTGGCCTAATAGCTAAGGTCTTAGACTTGTACTCTGGCCTAATGGTTAAGGTCTTAACTCTTACTCTGGCCTAATAGCTAAGGTCTTAGACTGGTACTCTGGCCTAATAGCTAAGGTCTTAGACTGGTACTCTGGACTAATAGCTAAGGTCTTAGACTCGTACTCTGACCTACTGGTTAAGGTCTTAACTCGTACTCTGGCCTAATAGCTAAGGTCTTAGACTCGTACTCTGGCCTACTGGTCAAGGTCTTAACTCTTACTCTGGAATACTGGTTAAGGTCTTAACTCTTACTTTGGCCTACTGGTTAAGGTCTTAACTCCTACTCTGGCCTACTGGTTAAGGTCTTAACTCTTACTCTGGCCTAATAGCTAAGGTCTTAGACCCATACTCTGGCCTAATGGTTAAGGTCTTAACTCTTACTCTGGCCTACTGGTTAAGGTCTTAACTCTTACTCTGGCCTAATAGCTAAAGTCTTAGACTCATACTCTGGCCTAATGGTTAAGGTCTTAACTCTTACTCTGGCCTATTGGTTAAGGTCTTAACTCTTACTCTGGCCTAATAACTAAGGTCTTAACTCTTACTCTGGCCTAATAGCTAAGGTCTTAACACTTACTCTGGCCTAATAGCTAAGGTCTTAACTCTTACTCTGGCCTAATAGCTAAGGTCTTAGACTCATACTCTGGCCTAATGGTTAAGGTCTTAACTCTTACTCTGGCCTAATAGCTAAGGTCTTAACTCTTACGCTGGCCTAATAGCTAAGGTCTTAACTCTTACTCTGGCCGAATAGCTAAGGTCTTAGACTCGTACTCTGGCCTAATGGTTAAGGTCTTAACTCTTACTCTGGCCTAATAGCTAAGGTCTTAACTCTTACTCTGGCCTAATAACTAAGGTCTTAGACTCATATTCCGGCCTAATGTTTAAGGTCTTAACTCTTACTCTGGCCGAATAGCTAAGGTCTTAGACTGGTACTCTGGCCTAATAGCTAAGGTCTTAGACTCGTACTCTGACCTACTGGTTAAGGTCTTAACTCGTACTCTGGCCTAATAGATAAGGTCTTAGACTCGTACTCTGGCCTACTGGTCAAGGTCTTAACGCTTACTCTGGAATACTGGTTAAGGTCTTAACTCTTACTTTGGCCTACTGGTTAAGGTCTTAACTCCTACTCTGGCCTACTGGTTAAGGTCTTAACTCTTACTCTGGCCTAATAGCTAAGGTCTTAACTCTTACTCTGGCCTAATAGCTAAGGTCTTAGACTCATACTCTGGCCTAATGGTTAAGGTCTTAACTCTTACTCTGGCCTACTGGTTAAGGTCTTAACTTTTACTCTGGGCTAATAGGTAAGGGCTTAGACTCGTACTCTGGCCTAATGGTTAAGGTCTTAACTCTTGCTCTGGCCTACTGGTTAAGGTTTTAACTCTTACTCTGGCCTAATAGCTAAGGTCCTAACTCTTACTCTGGCCTAATAGCTAAGGTCTTAGACTCATACTCTGGCCAAATGGTTAAGGTCTTAACTCTTACTCTGGCCTAATAGCTAAGGTCTTAGACTCGTACTTGGCCTACTGGTTAAGGTCTTAACTCTTACTCTGGCCTAATAGCTAAGGTCCTAACTCTTACTCTGGCCTAATAGCTAAGGTCTTAGACTCATACTCTGGCCAAATGGTTAAGGTCCTAACTCTTACTCTGGCCTAATAGCTAAGGTCTTAGACTCATACTCTGGCAAAATGGTTAAGGTCTTAACTCTTACTCTGGCCTAATAGCTAAGGTCTTAACTCTTACGCTGGACTAATAGCTAAGGTCTTAACTCTTACTCTGGCCAAATAGCTAAGGTCTTAGACTCGTACTCTGGCCTAATGGTTAAGGTCTTAACTCTTATTCTGGCCTAATAGCTAATGTCTTAGACTCGTACTCTGGCCTAATGGTTAAGGTCTTAACTCTTACTCTGGCCTACTGGTTAAGGTCTTAACTCCTACTCTGGCCTAATAGCTAAGGTCTTAGACTCGTACTCTGGCCTAATGGTTAAGTTCTTAACTCTTACTCTGGCCTATTGGTTAAGGTCTTAAGTCTTACTCTAGCCTAATAGCTAAGGTCTTAGACTCGTACTCTGGCCTAATGGTTAAGGTCTTAACTCTTACTCTGGCCTATTGGTTAAGGTCTTAACTCTTACTCTGTCCTAATAACTAAGGTCTTAACTCTTACTCTGGCCTAATAGCTAAGGTCTTAACTCTTACTCTGGCCTAATAGCTAAGGTCTTAGACTCATACTCTGGCCTAATGTTTAAGGTCTTAACTCTTACTCTGACCTAATAGCTAAGGTCTTAGACTGGTACTCTGGCCTAATAGCTAAGGTCTTAGACTCGTACTCTGACCTACTGGTTAAGGTCTTAACTCATAATCTGGCCTAATAGCTAAGGTCTTAGACTCGTACTCTGGCCTACTGGTCAAGGTCTTAACTCTTACTCTGGAATACTGGTTAAGGTCTTAACTTTTACTTTGGCCTAAGGTCTTAACTCCTACTCTGGCCTACTGGTTAAGGTCTTAACTCTTACTCTGGCCCAATAGCTAAGGTCTTAAATCTTACTCTGGCCTAATAGCTAAGGTCTTAGACTCATACTCTGGCCTAATAGCTAAGGTCTTAACTCTTACTCTGGCCTAATAGCTAAGGTCTTAGACTCGTACTCTGGCCTAATGGTTAAGGTCTTAACTCTTACTCTGGCCTACTGGTTAAGGTCTTAACTCTTACTCTGGCCTAATAGCTAAAGTCTTAGACTCATACTCTGGCCTAATGGTTAAGGTCTTAACTCTTACTCTGGCCTATTGGTTAAGGTCTTAACTCTTACTCTGGCCTAATAACTAAGGTCTTAACTCTTACTCTGGCCTAATAGCTAAGGTCTTAACACTTACTCTGGCCTAATGGTTAAGGTCTTAACTCTTACTCTGGCCTACTGGTTAAGGTCTTAACTCTTACTCTGGCCTAATAGGTAAGGGCTTAGACTCGTACTCTGGCCTAATGGTTAAGGTCTTAACTCTTACTCTGGCCTACTGGTTAAGGTCTTAACTCTTACTCTGGCCTAATAGCTAAGGTCTTAACTCTTACTCTGGCCTAATAGCAAAGGTATTAGACTCATAATCTGGCCTAATGGTTAAGGTCTTAACTCTTACTCTGGCCTAATAGCTAAGGTCCTAACTCTTACTCTGGCCTAATAGCTAAGGTCTTAGACTCGTACTCTGGCCTAATGGTTAAGGTCTTAACTCTTACACTGGCCTACTGGTTAAGGTCTTAACTCTTATCCTGGCGTAATAGCTAATGTCTCAGACTCGTACTCTGGCCTAATGGTTAAGGTCTTAACTCTTACTCTGGCCTACTGGTTAAAGTCTTAACTCTTATTCTGGCCTAATAGCTAAGGTCTTAGACTCGTACTCTGGCCTAATGGTTAAGGTCTTAACTCTTACTCTGGCCTATTGGTTAAGGTCTTAACTCTTACTCTGGCCTAATAACTAAGTTCTTAACTCTTACTCTGGCCTAATAGCTAAGGTCTTAACTCTTACTCTGGCCTAATAGATAAGGTCTCAACTCTTACTCTGGCCTAATAGCTAAGGTCTTAGACTCGTACTCTGGCCTAATGGTTAAGGTCTTAACTCTTACTGTGGCCTACTGGTTAAGGTCTTAACTCTTACTCTGGCCTAATAGCTAAGGGCTTAGACGCGTATTCTGGCCTAATGGTTAAGGTCTTAACTCTTACTCTGGCCTACTGGTTAAGGTCTTAACTCTTACTCTGGCCTAATAGCTAAGGTCTTAACTCTTACTCTGGCCTAATAGCAAAGGTCTTAGACTCGTAATCTGGCCTAATGGTTAAGGTCTTAACTCTTACTCTGGCCTAATAGTTAAGGTCTTAACTCTTACTCTGGCCTAATAGCTAAGGTCTTAGACTCTTACTATGGCCTACAGGTTAAGGTCTTAACTCTTACTCTGGCCTACTGGTTAAGGTCTTAACTCTTACTCTGGCCTAATAGCTAAGGTCTTAGACTCGTACTATGGCCTACAGGTTAAGGTCTTAACTCTTACTCTGGCCTACTGGTTAAGGTCTTAACTCTTACTCTGGCCTAATAGCTAAGGTCTTAACTCTTACTCTGGCCTACTGGTTAAGGTCTTAACTCTTACTCTGGCCTAATAGCTAAGGTCTTAACTCTTACGCTGGCCTAATAGCTAAGGTCTTAACTCTTACTCTGGACGAATAGCTAAGGTCTTAGATTCGTACTCTGGCCTAATGGTTAAGGTCTTAACTCTTACTCTGGCCTAATAGCTAAGGTCTTAACTCTTACTCTGGCCTAATAGCTAAGGTCTTAGACTCGTACTCTGGCCTAATGGTTAAGGTCTTAACTCTTACTCTGGCCTAATAGCTAAGGTCTTAGACTGGTACTCTGGCCTAATAGCTAAGGTCTTAGACTGGTACTCTGGACTAATAGCTAAGGTCTTAGACTCGTACTCTGACCTACTGGTTAAGGTCTTAACTCGTACTCTGGCCTAATAGCTAAGGTCTTAGACTCGTACTCTGGCCTACTGGTCAAGGTCTTAACTCTTACTCTGGAATACTGGTTAAGGTCTTAACTCTTACTTTGGCCTACTGGTTAAGGTCTTAACTCCTACTCTGGCCTACTGGTTAAGGTCTTAACTCTTACTCTGGCCTAATAGCTAAGGTCTTAACTCTTACTCTGGCCTAATAGCTAAAGTCTTAGACTCATACTCTGGCCTAATGGTTAAGGTCTTAACTCTTACTCTGGCCTAATAGCTAAAGTCTTAGACTCATACTCTGGCCTAATGGTTAAGGTCTTAACTCTTACTCTGGCCTATTGGTTAAGGTCTTAACTCTTACTCTGGCCTAATAACTAAGGTCTTAACTCTTACTCTGGCCTAATAGCTAAGGTCTTAACACTTACTCTGGCCTAATAGCTAAGGTCTTAACTCTTACTCTGGCCTAATAGCTAAGGTCTTAGACTCATACTCTGGCCTAATGGTTAAGGTCTTAACTCTTACTCTGGCCTAATAGCTAAGGTCTTAACTCTTACTCTGGCCTAATAGCTAAGGTCTTAGACTCGTACTATGGCCTACAGGTTAAGGTCTTAACTCGTACTCTGGCCTAATGGTTAAGGTATTAACTCTTACTCTGGCCTACTGGTTAAGGTCTTAACTCTTACTCTGGCCTACTGGTTAAGGTCTTAACTCTTACTCTGGCCTAATAGCTAAGGTCTTAACTCTTACGCTGGCCTAATAGCTAAGGTCTTAACTCTTACTCTGGACGAATAGCTAAGGTCTTAGACTCGTACTCTGGCCTAATGGTTAAGGTCTTAACTCTTACTCTGGCCTAATAGCTAAGGTCTTAACTCTTACTCTGGCCTAATAGCTAAGGTCTTAGACTTGTACTCTGGCCTAATGGTTAAGGTCTTAACTCTTACTCTGGCCTAATAGCTAAGGTCTTAGACTGGTACTCTGGCCTAATAGCTAAGGTCTTAGACTGGTACTCTGGACTAATAGCTAAGGTCTTAGACTCGTACTCTGACCTACTGGTTAAGGTCTTAACTCGTACTCTGGCCTAATAGCTAAGGTCTTGGACTCGTACTCTGGCCTACTGGTCAAGGTCTTAACTCTTACTCTGGAATACTGGTTAAGGTCTTAACTCTTACTTTGGCCTACTGGTTAAGGTCTTAACTCCTACTCTGGCCTACTGGTTAAGGTCTTAACTCTTACTCTGGCCTAATAGCTAAGGTCTTAACTCTTACTCTGGCCTAATAGCTAAGGTCTTAGACCCATACTCTGGCCTAATGGTTAAGGTCTTAACTCTTACTCTGGCCTACTGGTTAAGGTCTTAACTCTTACTCTGGCCTAATAGCTAAAGTCTTAGACTCATACTCTGGCCTAATGGTTAAGGTCTTAACTCTTACTCTGGCCTATTGGTTAAGGTCTTAACTCTTACTCTGGCCTAATAACTAAGGTCTTAACTCTTACTCTGGCCTAATAGCTAAGGTCTTAACACTTACTCTGGCCTAATAGCTAAGGTCTTAACTCTTACTCTGGCCTAATAGCTAAGGTCTTAGACTCATACTCTGGCCTAATGGTTAAGGTCTTAACTCTTACTCTGGCCTAATAGCTAAGGTCTTAACTCTTACGCTGGCCTAATAGCTAAGGTCTTAACTCTTACTCTGGCCGAATAGCTAAGGTCTTAGACTCGTACTCTGGCCTAATGGTTAAGGTCTTAACTCTTACTCTGGCCTAATAGCTAAGGTCTTAACTCTTACTCTGGCCTAATAACTAAGGTCTTAGACTCATATTCCGGCCTAATGTTTAAGGTCTTAACTCTTACTCTGGCCGAATAGCTAAGGTCTTAGACTGGTACTCTGGCCTAATAGCTAAGGTCTTAGACTCGTACTCTGACCTACTGGTTAAGGTCTTAACTCGTACTCTGGCCTAATAGATAAGGTCTTAGACTCGTACTCTGGCCTACTGGTCAAGGTCTTAACGCTTACTCTGGAATACTGGTTAAGGTCTTAACTCTTACTTTGGCCTACTGGTTAAGGTCTTAACTCCTACTCTGGCCTACTGGTTAAGGTCTTAACTCTTACTCTGGCCTAATAGCTAAGGTCTTAACTCTTACTCTGGCCTAATAGCTAAGGTCTTAGACTCATACTCTGGCCTAATGGTTAAGGTCTTAACTCTTACTCTGGCCTACTGGTTAAGGTCTTAACTCTTACTCTGGGCTAATAGGTAAGGGCTTAGACTCGTACTCTGGCCTAATGGTTAAGGTCTTAACTCTTACTCTGGCCTACTGGTTAAGGTCTTAACTCTTACTCTGGCCTAATAGCTAAGGTCCTAACTCTTACTCTGGCCTAATAGCTAAGGTCTTAGACTCATACTCTGGCCAAATGGTTAAGGTCTTAACTCTTACTCTGGCCTAATAGCTAAGGTCTTAGACTCGTACTTGGCCTACTGGTTAAGGTCTTAACTCTTACTCTGGCCTCATAGCTAAGGTCCTAACTCTTACTCTGGCCTAATAGCTAAGGTCTTAGACTCATACTCTGGCCAAATGGTTAAGGTCCTAACTCTTACTCTGGCCTAATAGCTAAGGTCTTAGACTCATACTCTGGCCAAATGGTTAAGGTCTTAACTCTTACTCTGGCCTAATAGCTAAGGTCTTAACTCTTACGCTGGACTAATAGCTAAGGTCTTAACTCTTACTCTGGCCAAATAGCTAAGGTCTTAGACTCGTACTCTGGCCTAATGGTTAAGGTCTTAACTCTTATTCTGGCCTAATAGCTAATGTCTTAGACTCGTACTCTGGCCTAATGGTTAAGGTCTTAACTCTTACTCTGGCCTACTGGTTAAGGTCTTAACTCCTACTCTGGCCTAATAGCTAAGGTCTTAGACTCGTACTCTGGCCTAATGGTTAAGTTCTTAACTCTTACTCTGGCCTATTGGTTAAGGTCTTAACTCTTACTCTAGCCTAATAGCTAAGGTCTTAGACTCGTACTCTGGCCTAATGGTTAAGGTCTTAACTCTTACTCTGGCCTAATAGCTAAGGTCTTAACTCTTACTCTGGCCTAATAACTAAGGTCTTAGACTCATATTCCGGCCTAATGTTTAAGGTCTTAACTCTTACTCTGGCCGAATAGCTAAGGTCTTAGACTGGTACTCTGGCCTAATAGCTAAGGTCTTAGACTCGTACTCTGACCTACTGGTTAAGGTCTTAACTCGTACTCTGGCCTAATAGATAAGGTCTTAGACTCGTACTCTGGCCTACTGGTCAAGGTCTTAACGCTTACTCTGGAATACTGGTTAAGGTCTTAACTCTTACTTTGGCCTACTGGTTAAGGTCTTAACTCCTACTCTGGCCTACTGGTTAAGGTCTTAACTCTTACTCTGGCCTAATAGCTAAGGTCTTAACTCTTACTCTGGCCTAATAGCTAAGGTCTTAGACTCATACTCTGGCCTAATGGTTAAGGTCTTAACTCTTACTCTGGCCTACTGGTTAAGGTCTTAACTCTTACTCTGGGCTAATAGGTAAGGGCTTAGACTCGTACTCTGGCCTAATGGTTAAGGTCTTAACTCTTACTCTGGCCTACTGGTTAAGGTCTTAACTCTTACTCTGGCCTAATAGCTAAGGTCCTAACTCTTACTCTGGCCTAATAGCTAAGGTCTTAGACTCATACTCTGGCCAAATGGTTAAGGTCTTAACTCTTACTCTGGCCTAATAGCTAAGGTCTTAGACTCGTACTTGGCCTACTGGTTAAGGTCTTAACTCTTACTCTGGCCTAATAGCTAAGGTCCTAACTCTTACTCTGGCCTAATAGCTAAGGTCTTAGACTCATACTCTGGCCAAATGGTTAAGGTCCTAACTCTTACTCTGGCCTAATAGCTAAGGTCTTAGACTCATACTCTGGCCAAATGGTTAAGGTCTTAACTCTTACTCTGGCCTAATAGCTAAGGTCTTAACTCTTACGCTGGACTAATAGCTAAGGTCTTAACTCTTACTCTGGCCAAATAGCTAAGGTCTTAGACTCGTACTCTGGCCTAATGGTTAAGGTCTTAACTCTTATTCTGGCCTAATAGCTAATGTCTTAGACTCGTACTCTGGCCTAATGGTTAAGGTCTTAACTCTTACTCTGGCCTACTGGTTAAGGTCTTAACTCCTACTCTGGCCTAATAGCTAAGGTCTTAGACTCGTACTCTGGCCTAATGGTTAAGTTCTTAACTCTTACTCTGGCCTATTGGTTAAGGTCTTAAGTCTTACTCTAGCCTAATAGCTAAGGTCTTAGACTCGTACTCTGGCCTAATGGTTAAGGTCTTAACTCTTTCTCTGGCCTATTGGTTAAGGTCTTAACTCTTACTCTGTCCTAATAACTAAGGTCTTAACTCTTACTCTGGCCTAATAGCTAAGGTCTTAACTCTTACTCTGGCCTAATAGCTAAGGTCTTAGACTCATACTCTGGCCTAATGTTTAAGGTCTTAACTCTTACTCTGGCCTAATAGCTAAGGTCTTAGACTGGTACTCTGGCCTAATAGCTAAGGTCTTAGACTCGTACTCTGACCTACTGGTTAAGGTCTTAACTCATAATCTGGCCTAATAGCTAAGGTCTTAGACTCGTACTCTGGCCTACTGGTCAAGGTCTTAACTCTTACTCTGGAATACTGGTTAAGGTCTTAACTTTTACTTTGGCCTAAGGTCTTAACTCCTACTCTGGCCTACTGGTTAAGGTCTTAACTCTTACTCTGGCCCAATAGCTAAGGTCTTAAATCTTACTCTGGCCTAATAGCTAAGGTCTTAGACTCATACTCTGGCCTAATAGCTAAGGTCTTAACTCTTACTCTGGCCTAATAGCTAAGGTCTTAGACTCGTACTCTGGCCTAATGGTTAAGGTCTTAACTCTTACTCTGGCCTACTGGTTAAGGTCTTAACTCTTACTCTGGCCTAATAGCTAAAGTCTTAGACTCATACTCTGGCCTAATGGTTAAGGTCTTAACTCTTACTCTGGCCTATTGGTTAAGGTCTTAACTCTTACTCTGGCCTAATAACTAAGGTCTTAACTCTTACTCTGGCCTAATAGCTAAGGTCTTAACACTTACTCTGGCCTAATGGTTAAGGTCTTAACTCTTACTCTGGCCTACTGGTTAAGGTCTTAACTCTTACTCTGGCCTAATAGGTAAGGGCTTAGACTCGTACTCTGGCCTAATGGTTAAGGTCTTAACTCTTACTCTGGCCTACTGGTTAAGGTCTTAACTCTTACTCTGGCCTAATAGCTAAGGTCTTAACTCTTACTCTGGCCTAATAGCAAAGGTATTAGACTCGTAATCTGGCCTAATGGTTAAGGTCTTAACTCTTACTCTGGCCTAATAGCTAAGGTCCTAACTCTTACTCTGGCCTAATAGCTAAGGTCTTAGACTCGTACTCTGGCCTAATGGTTAAGGTCTTAACTCTTACACTGGCCTACTGGTTAAGGTCTTAACTCTTATTCTGGCCTAATAGCTAATGTCTCAGACTCGTACTCTGGCCTAATGGTTAAGGTCTTAACTCTTACTCTGGCCTACTGGTTAAAGTCTTAACTCTTACTCTGGCCTAATAGCTAAGGTCTTAGACTCGTACTCTGGCCTAATGGTTAAGGTCTTAACTCTTACTCTGGCCTATTGGTTAAGGTCTTAACTCTTACTCTGGCCTAATAACTAAGTTCTTAACTCTTACTCTGGCCTAATAGCTAAGGTCTTAACTCTTACTCTGGCCTAATAGATAAGGTCTCAACTCTTACTCTGGCCTAATAGCTAAGGTCTTAGACTCGTACTCTGGCCTAATGGTTAAGGTCTTAGCTCTTACTCTGGCCTACTGGTTAAGGTCTTAACTCTTACTCTGGCCTAATAGCTAAGGGCTTAGACGCGTATTCTGGCCTAATGGTTAAGGTCTTAACTCTTACTCTGGCCTACTGGTTAAGGTCTTAACTCTTACTCTGGCCTAATAGCTAAGGTCTTAACTCTTACTCTGGCCTAATAGCAAAGGTCTTAGACTCGTAATCTGGCCTAATGGTTAAGGTCTTAACTCTTACTCTGGCCTAATAGTTAAGGTCTTAACTCTTACTCTGGCCTAATAGCTAAGGTCTTAGACTCTTACTATGGCCTACAGGTTAAGGTCTTAACTCTTACTCTGGCCTACTGGTTAAGGTCTTAACTCTTACTCTGGCCTAATAGCTAAGGTCTTAGACTCGTACTATGGCCTACAGGTTAAGGTCTTAACTCTTACTCTGGCCTACTGGTTAAGGTCTTAACTCTTACTCTGGCCTAATAGCTAAGGTCTTAACTCTTACTCTGGCCTACTGGTTAAGGTCTTAACTCTTACTCTGGCCTAATAGCTAAGGTCTTAACTCTTACGCTGGCCTAATAGCTAAGGTCTTAACTCTTACTCTGGACGAATAGCTAAGGTCTTAGATTCGTACTCTGGCCTAATGGTTAAGGTCTTAACTCTTACTCTGGCCTAATAGCTAAGGTCTTAACTCTTACTCTGGCCTAATAGCTAAGGTCTTAGACTCGTACTCTGGCCTAATGGTTAAGGTCTTAACTCTTACTCTGGCCTAATAGCTAAGGTCTTAGACTGGTACTCTGGCCTAATAGCTAAGGTCTTAGACTGGTACTCTGGACTAATAGCTAAGGTCTTAGACTCGTACTCTGACCTACTGGTTAAGGTCTTAACTCGTACTCTGGCCTAATAGCTAAGGTCTTAGACTCGTACTCTGGCCTACTGGTCAAGGTCTTAACTCTTACTCTGGAATACTGGTTAAGGTCTTAACTCTTACTTTGGCCTACTGGTTAAGGTCTTAACTCCTACTCTGGCCTACTGGTTAAGGTCTTAACTCTTACTCTGGCCTAATAGCTAAGGTCTTAACTCTTACTCTGGCCTAATAGCTAAGGTCTTAGACTCATACTCTGGCCTAATGGTTAAGGTCTTAACTCTTACTCTGGCCTACTGGTTAAGGTCTTAACTCTTACTCTGGCCTAATAGCTAAAGTCTTAGACTCATACTCTGGCCTAATGGTTAAGGTCTTAACTCTTACTCTGGCCTATTGGTTAAGGTCTTAACTCTTACTCTGGCCTAATAACTAAGGTCTTAACTCTTACTCTGGCCTAATAGCTAAGGTCTTAACACTTACTCTGGCCTAATAGCTAAGGTCTTAACTCTTACTCTGGCCTAATAGCTAAGGTCTTAACTCTTACTCTGGCCTAATAGCTAAGGTCTTAGACTCGTACTATGGCCTACAGGTTAAGGTCTTAACTCGTACTCTGGCCTAATGGTTAAGGTATTAACTCTTACTCTGGCCTACTGGTTAAGGTCTTAACTCTTACTCTGGCCTACTGGTTAAGGTCTTAACTCTTACTCTGGCCTAATAGCTAAGGTCTTAACTCTTATGCTGGCCTAATAGCTAAGGTCTTAACTCTTACTCTGGACGAATAGCTAAGGTCTTAGACTCGTACTCTGGCCTAATGGTTAAGGTCTTAACTCTTACTCTGGCCTAATAGCTAAGGTCTTAACTCTTACTCTGGCCTAATAGCTAAGGTCTTAGACTTGTACTCTGGCCTAATGGTTAAGGTCTTAACTCTTACTCTGGCCTAATAGCTAAGGTCTTAGACAGGTACTCTGGCCTAATAGCTAAGGTCTTAGACTGGTACTCTGGACTAATAGCTAAGGTCTTAGACTCGTACTCTGACCTACTGGTTAAGGTCTTAACTCGTACTCTGGCCTAATAGCTAAGGTCTTAGACTCGTACTCTGGCCTACTGGTCAAGGTCTTAACTCT
The DNA here is from genome assembly GCF_964204655.1 of Triturus cristatus. Taxonomy (NCBI): domain Eukaryota; kingdom Metazoa; phylum Chordata; class Amphibia; order Caudata; family Salamandridae; genus Triturus; species Triturus cristatus. The sequence continues at coordinate 1,102,223,947 of NC_140589.1, read as the reverse complement.
TACTCTGGAATACTGGTTAAGGTCTTAACTCTTACTTTGGCCTACTGGTTAAGGTCTTAACTCCTACTCTGGCCTACTGGTTAAGGTCTTAACTCTTACTCTGGCCTAATAGCTAAAGTCTTAGACTCATACTCTGGCCTAATGGTTAAGGTCTTAACTCTTACTCTGGCCTAATAGCTAAAGTCTTAGACTCATACTCTGGCCTAATGGTTAAGGTCTTAACTCTTACTCTGGCCTATTGGTTAAGGTCTTAACTCTTACTCTGGCCTAATAACTAAGGTCTTAACTCTTACTCTGGCCTAATAGCTAAGGTCTTAACACTTACTCTGGCCTAATAGCTAAGGTCTTAACTCTTACTCTGGCCTAATAGCTAAGGTCTTAGACTCATACTCTGGCCTAATGGTTAAGGTCTTAACTCTTACTCTGGCCTAATAGCTAAGGTCTTAACTCTTACGCTGGCCTAATAGCTAAGGTCTTAACTCTTACTCTGGCCGAATAGCTAAGGTCTTAGACTCGTACTCTGGCCTAATGGTTAAGGTCTTAACTCTTACTCTGGCCTAATAGCTAAGGTCTTAACTCTTACTCTGGCCTAATAACTAAGGTCTTAGACTCATATTCCGGCCTAATGTTTAAGGTCTTAACTCTTACTCTGGCCGAATAGCTAAGGTCTTAGACTGGTACTCTGGCCTAATAGCTAAGGTCTTAGACTCGTACTCTGACCTACTGGTTAAGGTCTTAACTCGTACTCTGGCCTAATGGTTAAGGTATTAACTCTTACTCTGGCCTACTGGTTAAGGTCTTAACTCTTACTCTGGCCTACTGGTTAAGGTCTTAACTCTTACTCTGGCCTAATAGCTAAGGTCTTAACTCTTATGCTGGCCTAATAGCTAAGGTCTTAACTCTTACTCTGGACGAATAGCTAAGGTCTTAGACTCGTACTCTGGCCTAATGGTTAAGGTCTTAACTCTTACTCTGGCCTAATAGCTAAGGTCTTAACTCTTACTCTGGCCTAATAGCTAAGGTCTTAGACTTGTACTCTGGCCTAATGGTTAAGGTCTTAACTCTTACTCTGGCCTAATAGCTAAGGTCTTAGACTGGTACTCTGGCCTAATAGCTAAGGTCTTAGACTGGTACTCTGGACTAATAGCTAAGGTCTTAGACTCGTACTCTGACCTACTGGTTAAGGTCTTAACTCGTACTCTTGGCCTAATAGCTAAGGTCTTAGACTCGTACTCTGGCCTACTGGTCAAGGTCTTAACTCTTACTCTGGAATACTGGTTAAGGTCTTAACTCTTACTTTGGCCTACTGGTTAAGGTCTTAACTCCTACTCTGGCCTACTGGTTAAGGTCTTAACTCTTACTCTGGCCTAATAGCTAAGGTCTTAGACCCATACTCTGGCCTAATGGTTAAGGTCTTAACTCTTACTCTGGCCTACTGGTTAAGGTCTTAACTCTTACTCTGGCCTAATAGCTAAAGTCTTAGACTCATACTCTGGCCTAATGGTTAAGGTCTTAACTCTTACTCTGGCCTATTGGTTAAGGTCTTAACTCTTACTCTGGCCTAATAACTAAGGTCTTAACTCTTACTCTGGCCTAATAGCTAAGGTCTTAACACTTACTCTGGCCTAATAGCTAAGGTCTTAACTCTTACTCTGGCCTAATAGCTAAGGTCTTAGACTCATACTCTGGCCTAATGGTTAAGGTCTTAACTCTTACTCTGGCCTAATAGCTAAGGTCTTAACTCTTACGCTGGCCTAATAGCTAAGGTCTTAACTCTTACTCTGGCCGAATAGCTAAGGTCTTAGACTCGTACTCTGGCCTAATGGTTAAGGTCTTAACTCTTACTCTGGCCTAATAGCTAAGGTCTTAACTCTTACTCTGGCCTAATAACTAAGGTCTTAGACTCATATTCCGGCCTAATGTTTAAGGTCTTAACTCTTACTCTGGCCGAATAGCTAAGGTCTTAGACTGGTACTCTGGCCTAATAGCTAAGGTCTTAGACTCGTACTCTGACCTACTGGTTAAGGTCTTAACTCGTACTCTGGCCTAATAGATAAGGTCTTAGACTCGTACTCTGGCCTACTGGTCAAGGTCTTAACGCTTACTCTGGAATACTGGTTAAGGTCTTAACTCTTACTTTGGCCTACTGGTTAAGGTCTTAACTCCTACTCTGGCCTACTGGTTAAGGTCTTAACTCTTACTCTGGCCTAATAGCTAAGGTCTTAACTCTTACTCTGGCCTAATAGCTAAGGTCTTAGACTCATACTCTGGCCTAATGGTTAAGGTCTTAACTCTTACTCTGGCCTACTGGTTAAGGTCTTAACTCTTACTCTGGGCTAATAGGTAAGGGCTTAGACTCGTACTCTGGCCTAATGGTTAAGGTCTTAACTCTTGCTCTGGCCTACTGGTTAAGGTTTTAACTCTTACTCTGGCCTAATAGCTAAGGTCCTAACTCTTACTCTGGCCTAATAGCTAAGGTCTTAGACTCATACTCTGGCCAAATGGTTAAGGTCTTAACTCTTACTCTGGCCTAATAGCTAAGGTCTTAGACTCGTACTTGGCCTACTGGTTAAGGTCTTAACTCTTACTCTGGCCTAATAGCTAAGGTCCTAACTCTTACTCTGGCCTAATAGCTAAGGTCTTAGACTCATACTCTGGCCAAATGGTTAAGGTCCTAACTCTTACTCTGGCCTAATAGCTAAGGTCTTAGACTCATACTCTGGCAAAATGGTTAAGGTCTTAACTCTTACTCTGGCCTAATAGCTAAGGTCTTAACTCTTACGCTGGACTAATAGCTAAGGTCTTAACTCTTACTCTGGCCAAATAGCTAAGGTCTTAGACTCGTACTCTGGCCTAATGGTTAAGGTCTTAACTCTTATTCTGGCCTAATAGCTAATGTCTTAGACTCGTACTCTGGCCTAATGGTTAAGGTCTTAACTCTTACTCTGGCCTACTGGTTAAGGTCTTAACTCCTACTCTGGCCTAATAGCTAAGGTCTTAGACTCGTACTCTGGCCTAATGGTTAAGTTCTTAACTCTTACTCTGGCCTATTGGTTAAGGTCTTAAGTCTTACTCTAGCCTAATAGCTAAGGTCTTAGACTCGTACTCTGGCCTAATGGTTAAGGTCTTAACTCTTACTCTGGCCTATTGGTTAAGGTCTTAACTCTTACTCTGTCCTAATAACTAAGGTCTTAACTCTTACTCTGGCCTAATAGCTAAGGTCTTAACTCTTACTCTGGCCTAATAGCTAAGGTCTTAGACTCATACTCTGGCCTAATGTTTAAGGTCTTAACTCTTACTCTGACCTAATAGCTAAGGTCTTAGACTGGTACTCTGGCCTAATAGCTAAGGTCTTAGACTCGTACTCTGACCTACTGGTTAAGGTCTTAACTCATAATCTGGCCTAATAGCTAAGGTCTTAGACTCGTACTCTGGCCTACTGGTCAAGGTCTTAACTCTTACTCTGGAATACTGGTTAAGGTCTTAACTTTTACTTTGGCCTAAGGTCTTAACTCCTACTCTGGCCTACTGGTTAAGGTCTTAACTCTTACTCTGGCCCAATAGCTAAGGTCTTAAATCTTACTCTGGCCTAATAGCTAAGGTCTTAGACTCATACTCTGGCCTAATAGCTAAGGTCTTAACTCTTACTCTGGCCTAATAGCTAAGGTCTTAGACTCGTACTCTGGCCTAATGGTTAAGGTCTTAACTCTTACTCTGGCCTACTGGTTAAGGTCTTAACTCTTACTCTGGCCTAATAGCTAAAGTCTTAGACTCATACTCTGGCCTAATGGTTAAGGTCTTAACTCTTACTCTGGCCTATTGGTTAAGGTCTTAACTCTTACTCTGGCCTAATAACTAAGGTCTTAACTCTTACTCTGGCCTAATAGCTAAGGTCTTAACACTTACTCTGGCCTAATGGTTAAGGTCTTAACTCTTACTCTGGCCTACTGGTTAAGGTCTTAACTCTTACTCTGGCCTAATAGGTAAGGGCTTAGACTCGTACTCTGGCCTAATGGTTAAGGTCTTAACTCTTACTCTGGCCTACTGGTTAAGGTCTTAACTCTTACTCTGGCCTAATAGCTAAGGTCTTAACTCTTACTCTGGCCTAATAGCAAAGGTATTAGACTCATAATCTGGCCTAATGGTTAAGGTCTTAACTCTTACTCTGGCCTAATAGCTAAGGTCCTAACTCTTACTCTGGCCTAATAGCTAAGGTCTTAGACTCGTACTCTGGCCTAATGGTTAAGGTCTTAACTCTTACACTGGCCTACTGGTTAAGGTCTTAACTCTTATCCTGGCGTAATAGCTAATGTCTCAGACTCGTACTCTGGCCTAATGGTTAAGGTCTTAACTCTTACTCTGGCCTACTGGTTAAAGTCTTAACTCTTATTCTGGCCTAATAGCTAAGGTCTTAGACTCGTACTCTGGCCTAATGGTTAAGGTCTTAACTCTTACTCTGGCCTATTGGTTAAGGTCTTAACTCTTACTCTGGCCTAATAACTAAGTTCTTAACTCTTACTCTGGCCTAATAGCTAAGGTCTTAACTCTTACTCTGGCCTAATAGATAAGGTCTCAACTCTTACTCTGGCCTAATAGCTAAGGTCTTAGACTCGTACTCTGGCCTAATGGTTAAGGTCTTAACTCTTACTGTGGCCTACTGGTTAAGGTCTTAACTCTTACTCTGGCCTAATAGCTAAGGGCTTAGACGCGTATTCTGGCCTAATGGTTAAGGTCTTAACTCTTACTCTGGCCTACTGGTTAAGGTCTTAACTCTTACTCTGGCCTAATAGCTAAGGTCTTAACTCTTACTCTGGCCTAATAGCAAAGGTCTTAGACTCGTAATCTGGCCTAATGGTTAAGGTCTTAACTCTTACTCTGGCCTAATAGTTAAGGTCTTAACTCTTACTCTGGCCTAATAGCTAAGGTCTTAGACTCTTACTATGGCCTACAGGTTAAGGTCTTAACTCTTACTCTGGCCTACTGGTTAAGGTCTTAACTCTTACTCTGGCCTAATAGCTAAGGTCTTAGACTCGTACTATGGCCTACAGGTTAAGGTCTTAACTCTTACTCTGGCCTACTGGTTAAGGTCTTAACTCTTACTCTGGCCTAATAGCTAAGGTCTTAACTCTTACTCTGGCCTACTGGTTAAGGTCTTAACTCTTACTCTGGCCTAATAGCTAAGGTCTTAACTCTTACGCTGGCCTAATAGCTAAGGTCTTAACTCTTACTCTGGACGAATAGCTAAGGTCTTAGATTCGTACTCTGGCCTAATGGTTAAGGTCTTAACTCTTACTCTGGCCTAATAGCTAAGGTCTTAACTCTTACTCTGGCCTAATAGCTAAGGTCTTAGACTCGTACTCTGGCCTAATGGTTAAGGTCTTAACTCTTACTCTGGCCTAATAGCTAAGGTCTTAGACTGGTACTCTGGCCTAATAGCTAAGGTCTTAGACTGGTACTCTGGACTAATAGCTAAGGTCTTAGACTCGTACTCTGACCTACTGGTTAAGGTCTTAACTCGTACTCTGGCCTAATAGCTAAGGTCTTAGACTCGTACTCTGGCCTACTGGTCAAGGTCTTAACTCTTACTCTGGAATACTGGTTAAGGTCTTAACTCTTACTTTGGCCTACTGGTTAAGGTCTTAACTCCTACTCTGGCCTACTGGTTAAGGTCTTAACTCTTACTCTGGCCTAATAGCTAAGGTCTTAACTCTTACTCTGGCCTAATAGCTAAAGTCTTAGACTCATACTCTGGCCTAATGGTTAAGGTCTTAACTCTTACTCTGGCCTAATAGCTAAAGTCTTAGACTCATACTCTGGCCTAATGGTTAAGGTCTTAACTCTTACTCTGGCCTATTGGTTAAGGTCTTAACTCTTACTCTGGCCTAATAACTAAGGTCTTAACTCTTACTCTGGCCTAATAGCTAAGGTCTTAACACTTACTCTGGCCTAATAGCTAAGGTCTTAACTCTTACTCTGGCCTAATAGCTAAGGTCTTAGACTCATACTCTGGCCTAATGGTTAAGGTCTTAACTCTTACTCTGGCCTAATAGCTAAGGTCTTAACTCTTACTCTGGCCTAATAGCTAAGGTCTTAGACTCGTACTATGGCCTACAGGTTAAGGTCTTAACTCGTACTCTGGCCTAATGGTTAAGGTATTAACTCTTACTCTGGCCTACTGGTTAAGGTCTTAACTCTTACTCTGGCCTACTGGTTAAGGTCTTAACTCTTACTCTGGCCTAATAGCTAAGGTCTTAACTCTTACGCTGGCCTAATAGCTAAGGTCTTAACTCTTACTCTGGACGAATAGCTAAGGTCTTAGACTCGTACTCTGGCCTAATGGTTAAGGTCTTAACTCTTACTCTGGCCTAATAGCTAAGGTCTTAACTCTTACTCTGGCCTAATAGCTAAGGTCTTAGACTTGTACTCTGGCCTAATGGTTAAGGTCTTAACTCTTACTCTGGCCTAATAGCTAAGGTCTTAGACTGGTACTCTGGCCTAATAGCTAAGGTCTTAGACTGGTACTCTGGACTAATAGCTAAGGTCTTAGACTCGTACTCTGACCTACTGGTTAAGGTCTTAACTCGTACTCTGGCCTAATAGCTAAGGTCTTGGACTCGTACTCTGGCCTACTGGTCAAGGTCTTAACTCTTACTCTGGAATACTGGTTAAGGTCTTAACTCTTACTTTGGCCTACTGGTTAAGGTCTTAACTCCTACTCTGGCCTACTGGTTAAGGTCTTAACTCTTACTCTGGCCTAATAGCTAAGGTCTTAACTCTTACTCTGGCCTAATAGCTAAGGTCTTAGACCCATACTCTGGCCTAATGGTTAAGGTCTTAACTCTTACTCTGGCCTACTGGTTAAGGTCTTAACTCTTACTCTGGCCTAATAGCTAAAGTCTTAGACTCATACTCTGGCCTAATGGTTAAGGTCTTAACTCTTACTCTGGCCTATTGGTTAAGGTCTTAACTCTTACTCTGGCCTAATAACTAAGGTCTTAACTCTTACTCTGGCCTAATAGCTAAGGTCTTAACACTTACTCTGGCCTAATAGCTAAGGTCTTAACTCTTACTCTGGCCTAATAGCTAAGGTCTTAGACTCATACTCTGGCCTAATGGTTAAGGTCTTAACTCTTACTCTGGCCTAATAGCTAAGGTCTTAACTCTTACGCTGGCCTAATAGCTAAGGTCTTAACTCTTACTCTGGCCGAATAGCTAAGGTCTTAGACTCGTACTCTGGCCTAATGGTTAAGGTCTTAACTCTTACTCTGGCCTAATAGCTAAGGTCTTAACTCTTACTCTGGCCTAATAACTAAGGTCTTAGACTCATATTCCGGCCTAATGTTTAAGGTCTTAACTCTTACTCTGGCCGAATAGCTAAGGTCTTAGACTGGTACTCTGGCCTAATAGCTAAGGTCTTAGACTCGTACTCTGACCTACTGGTTAAGGTCTTAACTCGTACTCTGGCCTAATAGATAAGGTCTTAGACTCGTACTCTGGCCTACTGGTCAAGGTCTTAACGCTTACTCTGGAATACTGGTTAAGGTCTTAACTCTTACTTTGGCCTACTGGTTAAGGTCTTAACTCCTACTCTGGCCTACTGGTTAAGGTCTTAACTCTTACTCTGGCCTAATAGCTAAGGTCTTAACTCTTACTCTGGCCTAATAGCTAAGGTCTTAGACTCATACTCTGGCCTAATGGTTAAGGTCTTAACTCTTACTCTGGCCTACTGGTTAAGGTCTTAACTCTTACTCTGGGCTAATAGGTAAGGGCTTAGACTCGTACTCTGGCCTAATGGTTAAGGTCTTAACTCTTACTCTGGCCTACTGGTTAAGGTCTTAACTCTTACTCTGGCCTAATAGCTAAGGTCCTAACTCTTACTCTGGCCTAATAGCTAAGGTCTTAGACTCATACTCTGGCCAAATGGTTAAGGTCTTAACTCTTACTCTGGCCTAATAGCTAAGGTCTTAGACTCGTACTTGGCCTACTGGTTAAGGTCTTAACTCTTACTCTGGCCTCATAGCTAAGGTCCTAACTCTTACTCTGGCCTAATAGCTAAGGTCTTAGACTCATACTCTGGCCAAATGGTTAAGGTCCTAACTCTTACTCTGGCCTAATAGCTAAGGTCTTAGACTCATACTCTGGCCAAATGGTTAAGGTCTTAACTCTTACTCTGGCCTAATAGCTAAGGTCTTAACTCTTACGCTGGACTAATAGCTAAGGTCTTAACTCTTACTCTGGCCAAATAGCTAAGGTCTTAGACTGGTACTCTGGACTAATAGCTAAGGTCTTAGACTCGTACTCTGACCTACTGGTTAAGGTCTTAACTCGTACTCTGGCCTAATAGCTAAGGTCTTAGACTCGTACTCTGGCCTACTGGTCAAGGTCTTAACTCTTACTCTGGAATACTGGTTAAGGTCTTAACTCTTACTTTGGCCTACTGGTTAAGGTCTTAACTCCTACTCTGGCCTACTGGTTAAGGTCTTAACTCTTACTCTGGCCTAATAGCTAAGGTCTTAACTCTTACTCTGGCCTAATAGCTAAAGTCTTCACTCATACTCTGGCCTAATGGTTAAGGTCTTAACTCTTACTCTGGCCGACTGGTTAAGGTCTTAACTCTTACTCTGGCCTAATAGCTAAAGTCTTAGACTCATACTCTGGCCTAATGGTTAAGGTCTTAACTCTTACTCTGGCCTATTGGTTAAGGTCTTAACTCTTACTCTGGCCTAATAACTAAGGTCTTAACTCTTACTCTGGCCTAATAGCTAAGGTCTTAACACTTACTCTGGCCTAATAGCTAAGGTCTTAACTCTTACTCTGGCATAATAGCTAAGGTCTTAGACTCATACTCTGGCCTAATGGTTAAGGTCTTAACTCTTACTCTGGCCTAATAGCTAAGGTCTTAACTCTTACTCTGGCCTAATAGCTAAGGTCTTAGACTCGTACTATGGCCTACAGGTTAAGGTCTTAACTCGTACTCTGGCCTAATGGTTAAGGTATTAACTCTTACTCTGGCCTACTGGTTAAGGTCTTAACTCTTACTCTGGCCTACTGGTTAAGGTCTTAACTCTTACTCTGGCCTAATAGCTAAGGTCTTAACTCTTACGCTGGCCTAATAGCTAAGGTCTTAACTCTTACTCTGGACGAATAGCTAAGGTCTTAGACTCGTACTCTGGCCTAATGGTTAAGGTCTTAACTCTTACTCTGGCCTAATAGCTAAGGTCTTAACTCTTACTCTGGCCTAATAGCTAAGGTCTTAGACTTGTACTCTGGCCTAATGGTTAAGGTCTTAACTCTTACTCTGGCCTAATAGCTAAGGTCTTAGACTGGTACTCTGGCCTAATAGCTAAGGTCTTAGACTGGTACTCTGGACTAATAGCTAAGGTCTTAGACTCGTACTCTGACCTACTGGTTAAGGTCTTAACTCGTACTCTGGCCTAATAGCTAAGGTCTTGGACTCGTACTCTGGCCTACTGGTCAAGGTCTTAACTCTTACTCTGGAATACTGGTTAAGGTCTTAACTCTTACTTTGGCCTACTGGTTAAGGTCTTTACTCCTACTCTGGCCTACTGGTTAAGGTCTTAACTCTTACTCTGGCCTAATAGCTAAGGTCTTAACTCTTACTCTGGCCTAATAGCTAAGGTCTTAGACCCATACTCTGGCCTAATGGTTAAGGTCTTAACTCTTACTCTGGCCTACTGGTTAAGGTCTTAACTCTTACTCTGGCCTAATAGCTAAAGTCTTAGACTCATACTCTGGCCTAATGGTTAAGGTCTTAACTCTTACTCTGGCCTATTGGTTAAGGTCTTAACTCTTACTCTGGCCTAATAACTAAGGTCTTAACTCTTACTCTGGCCTAATAGCTAAGGTCTTAACACTTACTCTGGCCTAATAGCTAAGGTCTTAACTCTTACTCTGGCCTAATAGCTAAGGTCTTAGACTCATACTCTGGCCTAATGGTTAAGGTCTTAACTCTTACTCTGGCCTAATAGCTAAGGTCTTAACTCTTACGCTGGCCTAATAGCTAAGGTCTTAACTCTTACTCTGGCCGAATAGCTAAGGTCTTAGACTCGTACTCTGGCCTAATGGTTAAGGTCTTAACTCTTACTCTGGCCTAATAGCTAAGGTCTTAACTCTTACTCTGGCCTAATAACTAAGGTCTTAGACTCATATTCCGGCCTAATGTTTAAGGTCTTAACTCTTACTCTGGCCGAATAGCTAAGGTCTTAGACTGGTACTCTGGCCTAATAGCTAAGGTCTTAGACTCGTACTCTGACCTACTGGTTAAGGTCTTAACTCGTACTCTGGCCTAATAGATAAGGTCTTAGACTCGTACTCTGGCCTACTGGTCAAGGTCTTAACGCTTACTCTGGAATACTGGTTAAGGTCTTAACTCTTACTTTGGCCTACTGGTTAAGGTCTTAACTCCTACTCTGGCCTACTGGTTAAGGTCTTAACTCTTACTCTGGCCTAATAGCTAAGGTCTTAACTCTTATTCTGGCCTAATAGCTAAGGTCTTAGACTCATACTCTGGCCTAATGGTTAAGGTCTTAACTCTTACTCTGGCCTACTGGTTAAGGTCTTAACTCTTACTCTGGGCTAATAGGTAAGGGCTTAGACTCGTACTCTGGCCTAATGGTTAAGGTCTTAACTCTTACTCTGGCCTACTGGTTAAGGTCTTAACTCTTACTCTGGCCTAATAGCTAAGGTCCTAACTCTTACTCTGGCCTAATAGCTAAGGTCTTAGACTCATACTCTGGCCAAATGGTTAAGGTCTTAACTCTTACTCTGGCCTAATAGCTAAGGTCTTAGACTCGTACTTGGCCTACTGGTTAAGGTCTTAACTCTTACTCTGGCCTCATAGCTAAGGTCCTAACTCTTACTCTGGCCTAATAGCTAAGGTCTTAGACTCATACTCTGGCCAAATGGTTAAGGTCCTAACTCTTACTCTGGCCTAATAGCTAAGGTCTTAGACTCATACTCTGGCCAAATGGTTAAGGTCTTAACTCTTACTCTGGCCTAATAGCTAAGGTCTTAACTCTTACGCTGGACTAATAGCTAAGGTCTTAACTCTTACTCTGGCCAAATAGCTAAGGTCTTAGACTCGTACTCTGGCCTAATGGTTAAGGTCTTAACTCTTATTCTGGCCTAATAGCTAATGTCTTAGACTCGTACTCTGGCCTAATGGTTAAGGTCTTAACTCTTACTCTGGCCTACTGGTTAAGGTCTTAACTCCTACTCTGGCCTAATAGCTAAGGTCTTAGACTCGTACTCTGGCCTAATGGTTAAGTTCTTAACTCTTACTCTGGCCTATTGGTTAAGGTCTTAACTCTTACTCTAGCCTAATAGCTAAGGTCTTAGACTCGTACTCTGGCCTAATGGTTAAGGTCTTAACTCTTACTCTGGCCTATTGGTTAAGGTCTTAACTCTTACTCTGTCCTAATAACTAAGGTCTTAACTCTTACTCTGGCCTAATAGCTAAGGTCTTAACTCTTACTCTGGCCTAATAGCTAAGGTCTTAGACTCATACTCTGGCCTAATGTTTAAGGTCTTAACTCTTACTCTGGCCTAATAGCTAAGGTCTTAGACTGGTACTCTGGCCTAATAGCTAAGGTCTTAGACTCGTACTCTGACCTACTGGTTAAGGTCTTAACTCATAATCTGGCCTAATAGCTAAGGTCTTAGACTCGTACTCTGGCCTACTGGTCAAGGTCTTAACTCTTACTCTGGAATACTGGTTAAGGTCTTAACTTTTACTTTGGCCTAAGGTCTTAACTCCTACTCTGGCCTACAGGTTAAGGTTTAAACTCTTACTCTGGAACAATAGCTAAGGTCTTAAATCTTACTCTGGCCTAATAGCTAAGGTCTTAGACTCATACTCTGGCCTAATAGCTAAGGTCTTAACTCTTACTCTGGCCTAATAGCTAAGGTCTTAGACTCGTACTCTGGCCTAATGGTTAAGGTCTTAACTCTTACTCTGGCCTACTGGTTAAGGTCTTAACTCTTACTCTGGCCTAATAGCTAAAGTCTTAGACTCATACTCTGGCCTAATGGTTAAGGTCATAACTCTTACTCTGGCCTATTGGTTAAGGTCTTAACTCTTACTCTGGCCTAATAACTAAGGTCTTAACTCTTACTCTGGCCTAATAGCTAAGGTCTTAACACTTACTCTGGCCTAATGGTTAAGGTCTTAACTCTTACTCTGGCCTACTGGTTAAGGTCTTAACTCTTACTCTGGCCTAATAGGTAAGGGCTTAGACTCGTACTCTGGCCTATTGGTTAAGGTCTTAACTCTTACTCTGGCCTACTGGTTAAGGTCTTAACTCTTACTCTGGCCTAATAGCTAAGGTCTTAACTCTTACTCTGGCCTAATAGCAAAGGTATTAGACTCATAATCTGGCCTAATGGTTAAGGTCTTAACTCTTACTCTGGCCTAATAGCTAAGGTCCTAACTCTTACTCTGGCCTAATAGCTAAGGTCTTAGACTCGTACTCTGGCCTAATGGTTAAGGTCTTAACTCTTACACTGGCCTACTGGTTAAGGTCTTAACTCTTATCCTGGCGTAATAGCTAATGTCTCAGACTCGTACTCTGGCCTAATGGTTAAGGTCTTAACTCTTACTCTGGCCTACTGGTTAAAGTCTTAACTCTTACTCTGGCCTAATAGCTAAGGTCTTAGACTCGAACTCTGGCCTAATGGTTAAGGTCTTAACTCTTACTCTGGCCTATTGGTTAAGGTCTTAACTCTTACTCTGGCCTAATAACTAAGTTCTTAACTCTTACTCTGGCCTAATAGCTAAGGTCTTAACTCTTACTCTGGCCTAATAGATAAGGTCTCAACTCTTACTCTGGCCTAATAGCTAAGGTCTTAGACTCGTACTCTGGCCTAATGGTTAAGGTCTTAACTCTTACTCTGGCCTACTGGTTAAGGTCTTAACTCTTACTCTGGCCTAATAGCTAAGGGCTTAGACGCGTATTCTGACCTAATGGTTAAGGTCTTAACTCTTACTCTGGCCTACTGGTTAAGGTCTTAACTCTTACTCTGGCCTAATAGCTAAGGTCTTAACTTTTACTCTGGCCTAATAGCAAAGGTCTTAGACTCGTAATCAGGCCTAATGGTTAAGGTCTTAACTCTTACTCTGGCCTAATAGTTAAGGTCTTAACTCTTACTCTGGCCTAATAGCTAAGGTCTTAGACTCTTACTATGGCCTACAGGTTAAGGTCTTAACTCTTACTCTGGCCTACTGGTTAAGGTCTTAACTCTTACTCTGGCCTAATAGCTAAGGTCTTAGACTCGTACTATGGCCTACAGGTTAAGGTCTTAACTCTTACTCTGGCCTACTGGTTAAGGTCTTAACTCTTACTCTGGCCTAATAGCTAAGGTCTTAACTCTTACTCTGGCCTACTGGTTAAGGTCTTAACTCTTACTCTGGCCTAATAGCTAAGGTCTTAACTCTTACGCTGGCCTAATAGCTACGGTCTTAACTCTTACTCTGGACGAATAGCTAAGGTCTTAGACTCGTACTCTGGCCTAATGGTTAAGGTCTTAACTCTTACTCTGGCCTAATAGCTAAGGTCTTAACTCTTACTCTGGCCTAATAGCTAAGGTCTTAGACTCATACTCTGGCCTAATGGTTAAGGTCTTAACTCTTACTCTGGCCTAATAGCTAAGGTCTTAGACTGGTACTCTGGCCTAATAGCTAAGGTCTTAGACTGGTACTCTGGACTAATAGCTAAGGTCTTAGACTCGTACTCTGACCTACTGGTTAAGGTCTTAACTCGTACTCTGGCCTAATAGCTAAGGTCTTAGACTCGTACTCTGGCCTACTGGTCAAGGTCTTAACTCTTACTCTGGAATACTGGTTAAGGTCTTAACTCTTACTTTGGCCTACTGGTTAAGGTCTTAACTCCTACTCTGGCCTACTGGTTAAGGTCTTAACTCTTACTCTGGCCTAATAGCTAAGGTCTTAACTCTTACTCTGGCCTAATAGCTAAGGTCTTAGACTCATACTCTGGCCTAATGGTTAAGGTCTTTACTCTTACTCTGGCCTACTGGTTAAGGTCTTAACTCTTACTCTGGCCTAATAGCTAAAGTCTTAGACTCATACTCTGGCCTAATGGTTAAGGTCTTAACTCTTACTCTGGCCTATTGGTTAAGGTCTTAACTCTTACTCTGGCCTAATAACTAAGGTCTTAACTCTTACTCTGGCCTAATAGCTAAGGTCTTAACACTTACTCTGGCCTAATAGCTAAGGTCTTAACTCTTACTCTGGCCTAATAGCTAAGGTCTTAGACTCATACTATGGCCTACAGGTTAAGGTCTTAACTCGTACTCTGGCCTAATGGTTAAGGTATTAACTCTTACTCTGGCCTACTGGTTAAGGTCTTAACTCTTACTCTGGCCTACTGGTTAAGGTCTTAACTCTTACTCTGGCCTAATAGCTAAGGTCTTAACTCTTACGCTGGCCTAATAGCTAAGGTCTTAACTCTTACTCTGGACGAATAGCTAAGGTCTTAGACTCGTACTCTGGCCTAATGGTTAAGGTCTTAACTCTTACTCTGGCCTAATAGCTAAGGTCTTAACTCTTACTCTGGCCTAATAGCTAAGGTCTTAGACTCGTACTCTGGCCTAATGGTTAAGGTCTTAACTCTTACTCCGGCCTAATAGCTAAGGTCTTAGACTGGTACTCTGGCCTAATAGCTAAGGTCTTAGACTGGTACTCTGGACTAATAGCTAAGGTCTTAGACTCGTACTCTGACCTACTGGTTAAGGTCTTAACTCGTACTCTGGCCTAATAGCTAAGGTCTTAGACGCGTACTCTGGCCTACTGGTCAAGGTCTTAACTCTTACTCTGGAATACTGGTTAAGGTCTTAACTCTTACTTTGGCCTACTGGTTAAGGTCTTAACTCCTACTCTGGCCTACTGGTTAAGGTCTTAACTCTTACTCTGGCCTACTGGTTAAGGTCTTAACTCTTACTCTGGCCTAATAGCTAAGGTCTTAACTCTTACGCTGGCCTAATAGCTAAGGTCTTAACTCTTACTCTGGACGAATAGCTAAGGTCTTAGACTCGTACTCTGGCCTAATGGTTAAGGTCTTAACTCTTACTCTGGCCTAATAGCTAAGGTCTTAACTCTTACTCTGGCCTAATAGCTAAGGTCTTAGACTTGTATTCTGGCCTAATGGTTAAGGTCTTAACTCTTACTCTGGCCTAATAGCTAAGGTCTTAGACTGGTACTCTGGCCTAATAGCTAAGGTCTTAGACTGGTACTCTGGACTAATAGCTAAGGTCTTAGACTCGTACTCTGACCTACTGGTTAAGGTCTTAACTCGTACTCTGGCCTAATAGCTAAGGTCTTAGACTCGTACTCTGGCCTACTGGTCAAGGTCTTAACTCTTACTCTGGAATACTGGTTAAGGTCTTAACTCTTACTTTGGCCTACTGGTTAAGGTCTTAACTCCTACTCTGGACTACTGGTTAAGGTCTTAACTCTTACTCTGGCCTAATAGCTAAGGTCTTAACTCTTACTCTGGCCTAATAGCTAAGGTCTTAGACCCATACTCTGGCCTAATGGTTAAGGTCTTAACTCTTACTCTGGCCTACTGGTTAAGGTCTTAACTCTTACTCTGGCCTAATAGCTAAAGTCTTAGACTCATACTCTGGCCTAATGGTTAAGGTCTTAACTCTTACTCTGGCCTATTGGTTAAGGTCTTAACTCTTACTCTGGCCTAATAACTAAGGTCTTAACTCTTACTCTGGCCTAATAGCTAAGGTCTTAACACTTACTCTGGCCTAATAGCTAAGGTCTTAACTCTTACTCTGGCCTAATAGCTAAGGTCTTAGACTCATACTCTGGCCTAATGGTTAAGGTCTTAACTCTTACTCTGGCCTAATAGCTAAGGTCTTAACTCTTACGTTGGCCTAATAGCTAAGGTCTTAACTCTTACTCTGGCCGAATAGCTAAGGTCTTAGACTCGTACTCTGGCCTAATGGTTAAGGTCTTAACTCTTACTCTGGCCTAATAGCTAAGGTCTTAACTCTTACTCTGGCCTAATAACTAAGGTCTTAGACTCATATTCCGGCCTAATGTTTAAGGTCTTAACTCTTACTCTGGCCGAATAGCTAAGGTCTTAGACTGGTACTCTGGCCTAATAGCTAAGGTCTTAGACTCGTACTCTGACCTACTGGTTAAGGTCTTAACTCGTACTCTGGCCTAATAGATAAGGTCTTAGACTCGTACTCTGGCCTACTGGTCAAGGTCTTAACGCTTACTCTGGAATACTGGTTAAGGTCTTAACTCTTACTTTGGCCTACTGGTTAAGGTCTTAACTCCTACTCTGGCCTACTGGTTAAGGTCCTAACTCTTACTCTGGCCTAATAGCTAAGGTCTTAACTCTTACTCTGGCCTAATAGCTAAGGTCTTAGACTCATACTCTGGCCTAATGGTTAAGGTATTAACTCTTACTCTGGCCTACTGGTTAAGGTCTTAACTCTTACTCTGGGCTAATAGGTAAGGGCTTAGACTCGTACTCTGGCCTAATGGTTAAGGTCTTAACTCTTACTCTGGCCTACTGGTTAAGGTCTTAACTCTTACTCTGGCCTAATAGCTAAGGTCCTAACTCTTACTCTGGCCTAATAGCTAAGGTCTTAGACTCATACTCTGGCAAAATGGTTAAGGTCTTAACTCTTACTCTGGCCTAATAGCTAAGGTCTTAGACTCGTACTTGGCCTACTGGTTAAGGTCTTAACTCTTACTCTGGCCTCATAGCTAAGGTTCTAACTCTTACTCTGGCCTAATAGCTAAGGTCTTAGACTCATACTCTGGCCAAATGGTTAAGGTCCTAACTCTTACTCTGGCCTAATAGCTAAGGTCTTAGACTCATACTCTGGCCAAATGGTTAAGGTCTTAACTCTTACTCTGGCCTAATAGCTAAGGTCTTAACTCTTACGCTGGACTAATAGCTAAGGTCTTAACTCTTACTCTGGCCAAATAGCTAAGGTCTTAGACTCGTACTCTGGCCTAATGGTTAAGGTCTTAACTCTTATTCTGGCCTAATAGCTAATGTCTTAGACTCGTACTCTGGCCTAATGGTTAAGGTCTTAACTCTTACTCTGGCCTACTGGTTAAGGTCTTAACTCCTACTCTGGCCTAATAGCTAAGGTCTTAGACTCGTACTCTGGCCTAATGGTTAAGTTCTTAACTCTTACTCTGGCCTATTGGTTAAGGTCTTAACTCTTACTCTAGCCTAATAGCTAAGGTCTTAGACTCGTACTCTGGCCTAATGGTTAAGGTCTTAACTCTTACTCTGGCCTATTGGTTAAGGTCTTAACTCTTACTCTGTCCTAATAACTAAGGTCTTAACTCTTACTCTGGCCTAATAGCTAAGGTCTTAACTCTTACTCTGGCCTAATAGCTAAGGTCTTAGACTCATACTCTGGCCTAATGTTTAAGGTCTTAACTCTTACTCTGGCCTAATAGCTAAGGTCTTAGACTGGTACTCTGGCCTAATAGCTAAGGTCTTAGACTCGTACTCTGACCTACTGGTTAAGGTCTTAACTCATAATCTGGCCTAATAGCTAAGGTCTTAGACTCATACTCTGGCCTACTGGTCAAGGTCTTAACTCTTACTCTGGAATACTGGTTAAGGTCTTAACTTTTACTTTGGCCTAAGGTCTTAACTCCTACTCTGGCCTACAGGTTAAGGTTTAAACTCTTACTCTGGCCCAATAGCTAAGGTCTTAAATCTTACTCTGGCCTAATAGCTAAGGTCTTAGACTCATACTCTGGCCTAATAGCTAAGGTCTTAACTCTTACTCTGGCCTAATAGCTAAGGTCTTAGACTCGTACTATGGCCTAATGGTTAAGGTCTTAACTCTTACTCTGTCCTACTGGTTAAGGTCTTAACTCTTACTCTGGCCTAATAGCTAAAGTCTTAGACTCATACTCTGGTCTAATGGTTAAGGTCTTAACTCTTACTCTGGCCTATTGGTTAAGGTCTTAACTCTTACTCTGGCCTAATAACTAAGGTCTTAACTCTTACTCTGGCCTAATAGCTAAGGTCTTAACACTTACTCTGGCCTAATAGCTAAGGTCTTAACTCTTACTCTGGCCTAATAGCTAAGGTCTTAGACTCATACTCTGGCCTAATAGCTAAGGTCTTAACTCTTACTCTGGCCTAATAGCTAAGGTCTTAACTTTTACTCTGGCCTAATAGCAAAGGTCTTAGACTCGTAATCAGGCCTAATGGTTAAGGTCTTAACTCTTACTCTGGCCTAATAGTTAAGGTCTTAACTCTTACTCTGGCCTAATAGCTAAGGTCTTAGACTCTTACTATGGCCTACAGGTTAAGGTCTTAACTCTTACTCTGGCCTACTGGTTAAGGTCTTAACTCTTACTCTGGCCTAATAGCTAAGGTCTTAGACTCGTACTATGGCCTACAGGTTAAGGTCTTAACTCTTACTCTGGCCTACTGGTTAAGGTCTTAACTCTTACTCTGGCCTAATAGCTAAGGTCTTAACTCTTACTCTGGCCTACTGGTTAAGGTCTTAACTCTTACTCTGGCCTATTGGTTAAGGTCTTAACTCTTACTCTGGCCTAATAACTAAGGTCTTAACTCTTACTCTGGCCTAATAGCTAAGGTCTTAACACTTACTCTGGCCTAATAGCTAAGGTCTTAACTCTTACTCTGGCCTAATAGCTAAGGTCTTAGACTCATACTCTGGCCTAATGGTTAAGGTCTTAACTCTTACTCTGGCCTAATAGCTAAGGTCTTAACTCTTACTCTGGCCTAATAGCTAAGGTCTTAGACTCGTACTATGGCCTACAGGTTAAGGTCTTAACTCGTACTCTGGCCTAATGGTTAAGGTATTAACTCTTACTCTGGCCTACTGGTTAAGGTCTGAACTCTTACTCTGGCCTACTGGTTAAGGTCTTAACTCTTACTCTGGCCTAATAGCTAAGGTCTTAACTCTTACGCTGGCCTAATAGCTAAGGTCTTAACTCTTACTCTGGACGAATAGCTAAGGTCTTAGACTCGTACTCTGGCCTAATGGTTAAGGTCTTAACTCTTACTCTGGCCTAATAGCTAAGGTCTTAACTCTTACTCTGGCCTAATAGCTAAGGTCTTAGACTCGTACTCTGGCCTAATGGTTAAGGTCTTAACTCTTACTCTGGCCTAATAGCTAAGGTCTTAGACTGGTACTCTGGCCTAATAGCTAAGGTCTTAGACTGGTACACTGGACTAATAGCTAAGGTCTTAGACTCGTACTCTGACCTACTGGTTAAGGTCTTAACTCGTACTCTGGCCTAATAGCTAAGGTCTTAGACGCGTACTCTGGCCTACTGGTCAAGGTCTTAACTCTTACTCTGGAATACTGGTTAAGGTCTTAACTCTTACTTTGGCCTACTGGTTAAGGTCTTAACTCCTACTCTGGCCTACTGGTTAAGGTCTTAACTCTTACTCTGGCCTAATAGCTAAGGTCTTAACTCTTACTCTGGCCTAATAGCTAAGGTCTTAGACTCATACTCTGGCCTAATGGTTAAGGTCTTAACTCTTACTCTGGCCTACTGGTTAAGGTCTTAACTCTTACTCTGGCCTAATAGCTAAAGTCTTAGACTCATACTCTGGCCTAATGGTTAAGGTCTTAACTCTTACTCTGGCCTATTGGTTAAGGTCTTAACTCTTACTCTGGCCTAATAACTAAGGTCTTAACTCTTACTCTGGCCTAATAGCTAAGGTCTTAACACTTACTCTGGCCTAATAGCTAAGGTCTTAACTCTTACTGTGGCCTAATAGCTAAGGTCTTAGACTCATACCCTGGCCTAATGGTTAAGGTCTTAACTCTTACTCTGGCCTAATAGCTAAGGTCTTAACTCTTACGCTGGCCTAATAGCTAAGGTCTTAACTCTTACTCTGGCCGAATAGCTAAGGTCTTAGACTCGTACTCTGGCCTAATAGCTAAGGTCTTAACTCTTACTCTGGCCTAATAACTAAGGTCTTAGACTCATATTCCGGCCTAATGTTTAAGGTCTTAACTCTTACTCTGGCCGAATAGCTAAGGTCTTAGACTGGTACTCTGGCCTAATAGCTAAGGTCTTAGACTGGTACTCTGGACTAATAGCTAAGGTCTTAGACTCGTACTCTGACCTACTGGTTAAGGTCTTAACTCGTACTCTGGCCTAATAGCTAAGGTCTTAGACGCGTACTCTGGCCTACTGGTCAAGGTCTTAACTGTTACTCTGGAATACTGGTTAAGGTCTTAACTCTTACTTTGGCCTACTGGTTAAGGTCTTAACTCCTACTCTGGCCTACTGGTTAAGGTCTTAACTCTTACTCTGGCCTAATAGCTAAGGTCTTAACTCTTACTCTGGCCTAATAGCTAAGGTCTTAGACTCATACTCTGGCCTAATGGTTAAGGTCTTAACTCTTACTCTGGCCTACTGGTTAAGGTCTTAACTCTTACTCTGGCCTAATAGCTAAAGTCTTAGACTCATACTCTGGCCTAATGGTTAAGGTCTTAACTCTTACTCTGGCCTATTGGTTAAGGTCTTAACTCTTACTCTGGCCTAATAACTAAGGTCTTAACTCTTACTCTGGCCTAATAGCTAAGGTCTTAACACTTACTCTGGCCTAATAGCTAAGGTCTTAACTCTTACTGTGGCCTAATAGCTAAGGTCTTAGACTCATACCCTGGCCTAATGGTTAAGGTCTTAACTCTTACTCTGGCCTAATAGCTAAGGTCTTAACTCTTACGCTGGCCTAATAGCTAAGGTCTTAACTCTTACTCTGGCCGAATAGCTAAGGTCTTAGACTCGTACTCTGGCCTAATAGCTAAGGTCTTAACTCTTACTCTGGCCTAATAACTAAGGTCTTAGACTCATATTCCGGCCTAATGTTTAAGGTCTTAACTCTTACTCTGGCCGAATAGCTAAGGTCTTAGACTGGTACTCTGGCCTAATAGCTAAGGTCTTAGACTCGAACTCTGACCTACTGGTTAAGGTCTTAACTCGTACTCTGGCCTAATAGCTAAGGTCTTAGACTCGTACTCTGGCCTACTGGTCAAGGTCTTAACTCTTACTCTGGAATACTGGTTAAGGTCTTAACTCTTACTTTGGCCTACTGGTTAAGGTCTTAACTCCTACTCTGGCCTACTGGTTAAGGTCTTAACTCTTACTCTGGCCTAATAGCTAAGGTCTTAACTCTTACTCTGGCCTAATAGCTAAGGTCTTAGACTCATACTCTGGCCTAATGGTTAAGGTCTTAACTCTTACTCTGGCCTACTGGTTAAGGTCTTAACTCTTACTCTGGGCTAATAGGTAAGGGCTTAGACTCGTACTCTGGCCTAATGGTTAAGGTCTTAACTCTTACTCTGGCCTACTGGTTAAGGTCTTAACTCTTACTCTGGCCTAATAGCTAAGGTCTTAGACTCATACTCTGGCGAAATGGTTAAGGTCTTAACTCTTACTCTGGCCTAATAGCTAAGGTCTTAACTCTTACTCTGGCCTAATAGCTAAGGTCTTAGACTCGTACTATGGCCTACAGGTTAAGGTCTTAACTCGTACTCTGGCCTAATGGTTAAGGTATTAACTCTTACTCTGGCCTACTGGTTAAGGTCTTAACTCTTACTCTGGCCTACTGGTTAAGGTCTTAACTCTTACTCTGGCCTAATAGCTAAGGTCTTAACTCTTACGCTGGCCTAATAGCTAAGGTCTTAACTCTTACTCTGGACGAATAGCTAAGGTCTTAGACTCGTACTCTGGCCTAATGGTTAAGGTCTTAACTCTTACTCTGGCCTAATAGCTAAGGTCTTAACTCTTACTCTGGCCTAATAGCTAAGGTCCTAGACTCGTACTCTGGCCTAATGGTTAAGGTCTTAACTCTTACTCTGGCCTAATAGCTAAGGTCTTAGACTGGTACTCTGGCCTAATAGCTAAGGTCTTAGACTGGTACACTGGACTAATAGCTAAGGTCTTAGACTCGTACTCTGACCTACTGGTTAAGGTCTTAACTCGTACTCTGGCCTAATAGCTAAGGTCTTAGACGCGTACTCTGGCCTACTGGTCAAGGTCTTAACTCTTACTCTGGAATACTGGTTAAGGTCTTAACTCTTACTTTGGCCTACTGGTTAAGGTCTTAACTCCTACTCTGGCCTACTGGTTAAGGTCTTAACTCTTACTCTGGCCTAATAGCTAAGGTCTTAACTCTTACTCTGGCCTAATAGCTAAGGTCTTAGACTCATACTCTGGCCTAATGGTTAAGGTCTTAACTCTTACTCTGGCCTACTGGTTAAGGTCTTAACTCTTACTCTGGCCTAATAGCTAAAGTCTTAGACTCATACTCTGGCCTAATGGTTAAGGTCTTAACTCTTACTCTGGCCTATTGGTTAAGGTCTTAACTCTTACTCTGGCCTAATAACTAAGGTCTTAACTCTTACTCTGGCCTAATAGCTAAGGTCTTAACACTTACTCTGGCCTAATAGCTAAGGTCTTAACTCTTACTGTGGCCTAATAGCTAAGGTCTTAGACTCATACCCTGGCCTAATGGTTAAGGTCTTAACTCTTACTCTGGCCTAATAGCTAAGGTCTTAACTCTTACGCTGGCCTAATAGCTAAGGTCTTAACTCTTACTCTGGCCGAATAGCTAAGGTCTTAGACTCGTACTCTGGCCTAATAGCTAAGGTCTTAACTCTTACTCTGGCCTAATAACTAAGGTCTTAGACTCATATTCCGGCCTAATGTTTAAGGTCTTAACTCTTACTCTGGCCGAATAGCTAAGGTCTTAGACTGGTACTCTGGCCTAATAGCTAAGGTCTTAGACTCGTACTCTGACCTACTGGTTAAGGTCTTAACTCGTACTCTGGCCTAATAGCTAAGGTCTTAGACTCGTCCTCTGGCCTACTGGTCAAGGTCTTAACTCTTACTCTGGAATACTGGTTAAGGTCTTAACTCTTACTTTGGCCTACTGGTTAAGGTCTTAACTCCTACTCTGGCCTACTGGTTAAGGTCTTAACTCTTACTCTGGCCTAATAGCTAATGTCTTAACTCTTACTCTGGCCTAATAGCTAAGGTCTTAGACTCATACTCTGGCCTAATGGTTAAGGTCTTAACTCTTACTCTGGCCTACTGGTTAAGGTCTTAACTCTTACTCTGGGCTAATAGGTAAGGGCTTAGACTCGTACTCTGGCCTAATGGTTAAGGTCTTAACTCTTACTCTGGCCTACTGGTTAAGGTCTTAACTCTTACTCTGGCCTAATAGCTAAGGTCTTAGACTCATACTCTGGCCAAATGGTTAAGGTCTTAACTCTTACTCTGGCCTAATAGCTAAGGTCTTAGACTCTTACTCTGGCCTACTGGTTAAGGTCTTAACTCTTACTCTGGCCTACTGGTTATGGTCTTAACTCTTACTCTGGCCTAATAGCTAAGGTCTTAACTCTTACGCTGGACTAATAGCTAACGTCTTAACTCTTACTCTGGCCAAATAGCTAAGGTCTTAGACTCGTACTCTGGCCTAATGGTTAAGGTCTTAACTCTTATTCTGGCCTAATAGCTAAGGTCTTAACTCTTACTCTGGCCTAATAGCTAAGATCTTAGACTCATACTCTGGCCTAATGTTTAAGGTCTTAACTCTTACTCTGGCCTTATAGCTAAGGTCTTAGACTGGTACTCTGGCCTAATAGCTAAGGTCTTAGACTCGTACTCTGACCTACTGGTTAAGGTCTTAACTCTTAATCTGGCCTAATAGCTAAGGTCTTAGACTCGTACTCTGGCCTACTGGTCAAGGTCTTAACTCTTACTCTGGAATACTGGTTAAGGTCTTAACTCTTACTTTGGCCTACTGGTTAAGGTCTTAACTCCTACTCTGGCCTACTGGTTAAGGTCTTAACTCTTACTCTGGCCTAATAGCTAAGGTCTTAAATCTTACTCTGGCCTAATAGCTAAGGTCTTAGACTCATACTCTGGCCTAATAGCTAAGGTCTTAACTCTTACTCTGGCCTAATAGCTAAGGTCTTAGACTCATACTCTGGCCTAATGGTTAAGGTCTTAACTCTTACTCTGGCCTACTGGTTAAGGTCTTAACTCTTACTCTGGCCTAATAGCTAAAGTCTTAGACTCATACTCTGGCCTAATGGTTAAGGTCTTAACTCTTACTCTGGCCTATTGGTTAAGGTCTTAACTCTTACTCTGGCCTAATATCTAAGGTCTTAACTCTTACTCTGGCCTAATAGCTAAGGTCTTAACACTTACTCTGGCCTAATAGCTAAGGTCTTAACTCTTACTCTGGCCTAATAGCTAAGGTCTTAGACTCATACTCTGGCCTAATGGTTAAGGTCTTAACTCTTACTCTGGCCTACTGGTTAAGGTCTTAACTCTTACTCTGGCCTAATAGCTAAGGTCTTAACTCTTACTCTGGCCTAATAGCAAAGGTATTAGACTCGTAATCTGGCCTAATGGTTAAGGTCTTAACTGTTACTCTGGCCTAATAGCTAAGGTCCCAACTCTTACTCTGGCCTAATAGCTGAGGTCTTAGACTCGTACTCTGGCCTAATGGTTAAGGTCTTAACTCTTACTCTGGCCTACTGGTTAAGGTCTTAACTCTTATTCTGGCCTAATAGCTAATGTCTTAGACTCGTACTCTGGCCTAATGGTTAAGGTCTTAACTCTTACTCTGGCCTACTGGTTAAGGTCTTAACTCCTACTCTGGCCTACTGGTTAAGGTCTTAACTCTTACTCTGGCCCAATAGCTAAGGTCTTAAATCTTACTCTAGCCTAATAGCTAAGGTCTTAGACTCATACTCTGGCCTAATAGCTAAGGTCTTAACTCTTACTCTGGCCTAATAGCTAAGGTCTTAGACTCGTACTCTGGCCTAATGGTTAAGGTCTTAACTCTTACTCTGTCCTACTGGTTAAGGTCTTAACTCTTACTCTGGCCTAATAGCTAAAGTCTTAGACTCATACTCTGGCCTACTGGTTAAGGTCTTAACTCTTACTCTGGCCCAATAGCTAAGGTCTTAAATCTTACTCTGGCCTAATAGCTAAGGTCTTAGACTCATACTCTGGCCTAATAGCTAAGGTCTTAACTCTTACTCTGGCCTAATATCTAAGGTCTTAGACTCGTACTCTGGCCTAATGGTTAAGGTCTTAACTCTTACTCTGTCCTACTGGTTAAGGTCTTAACTCTTACTCTGGCCTAATAGCTAAAGTCTTAGACTCATACTCTGGCCTAATGGTTAAGGTCTTAACTCTTACTCTGGCCTATTGGTTAAGGTCTTAACTCTTACTCTGGCCTAATAACTAAGGTCTTAACTCTTACTCTGGCCTAATAGCTAAGGTCTTAGACTCATACTCTGGCCAAATAGCTAAGGTATTAACTCTTACTCTGGCCTAATAGCTAAGGTCTTAGACTTGTACTCTGGCCTAATGGTTAAGGTCTTAACTCTTACTCTGTCCTACTGGTTAAGGTCTTAACTCTTACTCTGGCCTAATAGCTAAAGTCTTAGACTCATACTCTGGCCTACTGGTTAAGGTCTTAACTCTTACTCTGGCCCAATAGCTAAGGTCTTAAATCTTACTCTGGCCTAATAGCTAAGGTCTTAGACTCATACTCTGGCCTAATAGCTAAGGTCTTAACTCTTACTCTGGCCTAATAGCTAAGGTCTTAGACTCGTACTCTGGCCTAATGGTTAAGGTCTTAACTCCTACTCTGGCCTACTGGTTAAGGTCTTAACTCTTACTCTGGCCCAATAGCTAAGGTATTAAATATTACTCTGGCCTAATAGCTAAGGTCTTAGACTCATACTCTGGCCTAATAGCTAAGGTCTTAACTCTTACTCTGGCCTAATAGCTAAGGTCTTAGACTCGTACTCTGGCCTAATGGTTAAGGTCTTAACTCTTACTCTGTCCTACTGGTTAAGGTCTTAACTCTTACTCTGGCCTAATAGCTAAAGTCTTAGACTCATACTCTGGCCTACTGGTTAAGGTCTTAACTCTTACTCTGGCCCAATAGCTAAGGTCTTAAATCTTACTCTGGCCTAATAGCTAAGGTCTTAGACTCATACTCTGGCCTAATAGCTAAGGTCTTAACTCTTACTCTGGCCTAATAGCTAAGGTCTTAGACTCGTACTCTGGTCTAATGGTTAAGGTCTTAACTCTTACTCTGTCCTACTGGTTAAGGTTTTAACTCTTACTCTGGCCTAATAGCTAAAGTCTTAGACTCATACTCTGGCCTAATGGTTAAGGTCTTAACTGTTACTCTGGCCTATTGGTTAAGGTCTTAACTCTTACTCTGGCCTAATAGCTAAGGTCTTAACACTTACTCTGGCCTAATAGCTAAGGTCTTAACTCTTACTCTGGCCTAATAGCTAAGGTCTTAGACTCATACTCTGGCCTAATGGTTAAGGTCTTAACTCTTACTCTGGCCTACTGGTTAAGGTCTTAACTCTTACTCTGGCATAATAGGTAAGGGCTTAGACTCATACTCTGGCCTAATGGTTAAGGTCTTAACTCTTACTCTGGCCTACTGGTTAAGGTCTTAACTCTTACTCTGGCCTAATAGCTAAGGTCTTAACTCTTACTCTGGCCTAATAGCAAAGGTATTAGACTATTATTCTGGCCTAATGGTTAAGGTCTTAACTCTTACTCTGGCCTAATAGCTAAGGTCCTAACTCTTACTCTGGCCTAATAGCTAAGGTCTTAGACTCATACTCTGGCCTAATGGTTAAGGTCTTAACTCTTACTCTGGCCGACTGGTTAAGGTCTTAACTCTTATTCTGGCCTAATAGCTAATGTCTCAGACTCGTACTCTGGCCTAATGGTTAAGGTCTTAACTCTCACTCTGGCCTACTGGTTAAAGTCTTAACTCTTACTCTGGCCTAATAGCTATGGTCTTAGACTCGTACTCTGGCCTAATGGTTAAAGTCTTAACTCATACTCTGGCCTATTGGTTAAGGTCTTAACTCTTACTCTGGCCTAATAACTAAGTTCTTAACTCTTACTCTGGCCTAATAGCCAAGGTCTTAACTCTTACTCTGGCCTAATAGATAAGGTCTTAACTCTTATTCTGGCCTAATAGCTAATGTCTTAGACTCGTACTCTGGCCTAATGGTTAAGGTCTTAACTCTTACTCTGGCCTACTGGTTAAGGTCTTAACTCCTACTCTGGCCTAATAGCTAAGGTCTTAGACTCGTACTCTGGCCTAATGGTTAACGTCTTAACTCTTACTCTGGCCTATTGGTTAAGGTCTTCACTCTTACTCTGGCCTAAGAGCTAAGGTCTTAGACTAGTACTCTGGCCTAATGGTTAAGGTCTTAACTCTTACTCTGGCCTATTGGTTAAGGTCTTAACTCTTACTCTGGCCTAATAACTAAGGTCTTAACTCTTACTCTGGCCTAATAGCTAAGGTCTTAACTCTTACACTGGCCTAATAGCTAAGGTCTTAGACTCATACTCTGGCCTAATGTTTAAGGTCTTAACTCTTACTCTGGCCTAATAGCTAAGGTCTTAGACTGGTACTCTGGCCTAATAGCTAAGGTCTTAGACTCGTACTCTGACCTACTGGTTAAGGTCTTAACTCGTAATCTGGCCTAATAGCTAAGGTCTTAGACTCGTACTCTGGCCTACTGGTCAAGGTCTTAACTCTTACTCTGGAATACTGGTTAAGGTCTTAACTCTTACTTTGGCCTACTGGTTAAGGTCTTAACTCCTACTCTGGCCTACTGGTTAAGGTCTTAACTCTTACTCTGGCCCAATAGCTAAGGTCTTAAATCTTACTCTAGCCTAATAGTTAAGGTCTTAGACTCATACTCTGGCCTAATAGCTAAGGTCTTAACTCTTACTCTGGCCTAATAGCTAAGGTCTTAGACTCGTACTCTGGCCTAATGGTTAAGGTCTTAACTCTTACTCTGTCCTACTGGTTAAGGTCTTAACTCTTACTCTGGCCTAATAGCTAAAGTCTTAGACTCATACTCTGGCCTACTGGTTAAGGTCTTAACTCTTACTCTGGCCCAATAGCTAAGGTCTTAAATCTTACTCTGGCGTAATAGCTAAGGTCTTAGACTCATACTCTGGCCTAATAGCTAAGGTCTTAACTCTTACTCTGGCCTAATAGCTAAGGTCTTAGACTCATACTCTGGCCTAATGGTTAAGGTCTTAACTCTTACTCTGGCCTATTGGTTAAGGTCTTAACTCTTACTCTGGCCTAATAACTAAGGTCTTAACTCTTACTCTGGCCTAATAGCTAAGGTCTTAACACTTACTCTGGCCTAATAGCTAAGGTCTTAACTCTTACTCTGGCCTAATAGCTAAGGTCTTAGACTCATACTCTGGCCTAATAGCTAAGGTCTTAACTCTTACTCTGGCCTAATAGCTAAGGTCTTAGACTCGTACTATGGCCTAATGGTTAAGGTCTTAACTCTTACTCTGTCCTACTGGTTAAGGTCTTAACTCTTACTCTGGCCTAATAGCTAAAGTCTTAGACTCATACTCTGGTCTAATGGTTAAGGTCTTAACTCTTACTCTGGCCTATTGGTTAAGGTCTTAACTCTTACTCTGGCCTAATAACTAAGGTCTTAACTCTTACTCTGGCCTAATAGCTAAGGTCTTAACACTTACTCTGGCCTAATAGCTAAGGTCTTAACTCTTACTCTGGCCTAATAGCTAAGGTCTTAGACTCATACTCTGGCCTAATAGCTAAGGTCTTAACTCTTACTCTGGCCTAATAGCTAAGGTCTTAGACTCGTACTCTGGCCTAATGGTTAAGGTCTTCACTCTTACTCTGTCCTACTGGTTAAGGTCTTAACTCTTACTCTGGCCTAATAGCTAAAGTCTTAGACTCATACTCTGGCCTACTGGTTAAGGTCTTAACTCTTACTCTGGCCCAATAGCTAAGGTCTTAAATCTTACTCTGGCCTAATAGCTAAGGTCTTAGACTCATACTCTGGCCTAATAGCTAAGGTCTTAACTCTTACTCTGGCCTAATAGCTAAGGTCTTAGACTCGTACTCTGGCCTAATGGTTAAGGTCTTAACTCCTACTCTGGCCTACTGGTTAAGGTCTTAACTCTTACTCTGGCCCAATAGCTAAGGTATTAAATCTTACTCTGGCCTAATAGCTAAGGTCTTAGACTCATACTCTGGCCTAATAGCTAAGGTCTTAACTCTTACTCTGGCCTAATAGCTAAGGTCTTAGACTCGTACTCTGGCCTAATGGTTAAGGTCTTAACTCTTACTCTGTCCTACTGGTTAAGGTCTTAACTCTTACTCTGGCCTAATAGCTAAAGTCTTAGACTCATACTCTGGCCTACTGGTTAAGGTCTTAACTCTTACACTGGCCCAATAGCTAAGGTCTTAAATCTTACTCTGGCCTAATAGCTAAGGTCTTAGACTCATACTCTGGCCTAATAGCTAAGGTCTTAACTCTTACTCTGGCCTAATAGCTAAGGTCTTAGACTCGTACTCTGGCCTAATGGTTAAGGTCTTAACTCTTACTCTGTCCTACTGGTTAAGGTCTTAACTCTTACTCTGGCCTAATAGCTAAAGTCTTAGACTCATACTCTGGCCTAATGGTTAAGGTCTTAACTCTTACTCTGGCCTATTGGTTAAGGTCTTAACTCTTACTCTGGCCTAATAGCTAAGGTCTTAACACTTACTCTGGCCTAATAGCTAAGGTCTTAACTCTTACTCTGGCCTAATATCTAAGGTCTTAGACTCATACTCTGGCCTAATGGTTAAGTTCTTAACTCTTACTCTGGCCTACTGGTTAAGGTCTTAACTCTTACTCTGGCATAATAGGTAAGGGCTTAGACTCATACTCTGGCCTAATGGTTAAGGTCTTAACTCTTACTCTGGCCTACTGGTTAAGGTCTTAACTCTTACTCTGGCCTAATAGCTAAGGTCTTAACTCTTACTCTGGCCTAATAGCAAAGGTATTAGACTATTAATCTGGCCTAATGGTTAAGGTCTTAACTCTTATTCTGGCCTAATAGCTAAGGTCCTAACTCTTACTCTGGCCTAATAGCTAAGGTCTTAGACTCGTACTCTGGCCTAATGGTTAAGGTCTTAACTCTTACTCTGGCCGACTGGTTAAGGTCTTAACTCTTATTCTGGCCTAATAGCTAATGTCTCAGACTCGTACTCTGGCCTAATGGTTAAGGTCTTAACTCTTACTCTGGCCTACTGGTTAAAGTCTTAACTCTTACTCTGGCCTAATAGCTAAGGTCTTAGACTCGTACTCTGGCCTAATGGTTAAGGTCTTAACTCTTACTCTGGCCTATTGGTTAAGGTCTTAACTCTTACTCTGGCCTAATAACTAAGTTCTTAACTCTTACTCTGGCCTAATAGCTAAGGTCTTAACTCTTACTCTGGCCTAATGGTTAAGGTCTTAACTCTTACTCTGGCCGACTGGTTAAGGTCTTAACTCTTATTCTGGCCTAATAGCTAATGTCTCAGACTCGTACTCTGGCCTAATGGTTAAGGTCTTAACTCTTACTCTGGCCTACTGGTTAAGGTCTTAACTCTTACTCTGGCCTAATAGCTAAGGGCTTAGACGCGTATTCTGGCCTAATGGTTAAGGTCTTAACTCTTACTCTGGCCTATTGGTTAAGGTCTTAACTCTTACTCTGGCCTAATAGCTAAGGTCTTAACTCTTACTCTGGCCTAATAGATAAGGTCTTAACTCTTACTCTGGCCTAATAGCTAAGGTCTTAGACTCGTACTCTGGCCTAATGGTTAAGGTCTTAACTCTTACTCTGGCCTACTGGTTAAGGTCTTAACTCTTACTCTGGCCTAATAGCTAAGGGCTTAGACGCGTATTCTGGCCTAATGGTTAAGGTCTTAACTCTTACTCTGGCCTACTGGTTAAGGTCTTAACTCTTACTCTGGCCTAATAGCAAAGGTCTTAGACTCGTAATTTGGCCTAATAGTTAAGGTCTTAACTCTTACTCTGGCCTAATAGTTAAGGTCTTAACTCTTACTCTTGCCTAATAGCTAAGGTCTTAGACTCGTACTATGGCCTACAGGTTAAGGTCTTAACTCTTACTCTGGCCTATTGGTTAAGGTCTTAACTCTTACTCTGGCCTAATAGCTAAGGTCTTAACTCTTACTCTGTCCTAATAGATAAGGTCTTAACTCGTAATCTGGCCTAATAGCTAAGGTCTTAGACTCGTACTCTGACCTACTGGTCAAGGTCTTAACTCTTACTCTGGAATACTGGTTAAGGTCTTAACTCTTATTCTGGCCTAATAGCTAATGTCTCAGACTCGTACTCTGGCCTAATGGTTAAGGTCTTAACTCTTACTCTGGCCTACTGGTTAAAGTCTTAACTCTTACTCTGGCCTAATAGCTAAGGTCTTAGACTCTTACTCTGGCCTACTGGTTAAGGTCTTAACTCTTACTCTGGCCTACTGGTTAAGTTCTTAACTCTTACTCTGGCCTAATAGCTAAGGTCTTAACTCTTACGCTGGCCTAATAGCTAAGGTCTTAACTCTTACTCTGGCCGAATAGCTAAGGTGTTAGACTCGTACTCTGGCCTAATGGTTAAGGTCTTAACTCTTACTCTGGCCTATTGGTTAAGGTCTTAACTCTTACTCTGGCCTAATATCTAAGGTCTTAACTCTTACTCTGGCCTAATAGCTAAGGTCTTAACACTTACTCTGGCCTAATAGCTAAGGTCTTAACTCTTACTCTGGCCTAATAGCTAAGGTCTTAGACTCATACTCTGGCCTAATGGTTAAGGTCTTAACTCTTACTCTGGCCTACTGGTTAAGGTCTTAACTCTTACTCTGGCCTAATAGCTAAGGTCTTAACTCTTACTCTGGCCTAATAGCAAAGGTATTAGACTCGTAATCTGGCCTAATGGTTAAGGTCTTAACTGTTACTCTGGCCTAATAGCTAAGGTCCTAACTCTTACTCTGGCCTAATAGCTGAGGTCTTAGACTCGTACTCTGGCCTAATGGTTAAGGTCTTAACTCTTACTCTGGCCTACTGGTTAAGGTCTTAACTCTTATTCTGGCCTAATAGCTAATGTCTTAGACTCGTACTCTGGCCTAATGGTTAAGGTCTTAACTCTAACTCTGGCCTACTGGTTAAGGTCTTAACTCCTACTCTGGCCTAATAGCTAAGGTCTTAGACTCGTACTCTGGCCTAATGGTTAACGTCTTAACTCTTACTCTGGCCTATTGGTTAAGGTCTTCACTCTTACTCTGGCCTAATAGCTAAGGTCTTAGACTAGTACTCTGGCCTAATGGTTAAGGTCTTAACTCTTACTCTGGCCTATTGGTTAAGGTCTTAACTCTTACTCTGGCCTAATAACTAAGTTCTTAACTCTTACTCTGGCCTAATAGCTAAGGTCTTAACTCTTACTCTGGCCTAATAGCTAAGGTCTTAGACTCATACTCTGGCCTAATAGCTAAGGTCTTAACTCTTACTCTGGCCTAATAGCTAAGGTCTTAGACTCGTACTATGGCCTAATGGTTAAGGTCTTAACTCTTACTCTGTCCTACTGGTTAAGGTCTTAACTCTTACTCTGGCCTAATAGCTAAAGTCTTAGACTCATACTCTGGTCTAATGGTTAAGGTCTTAACTCTTACTCTGGCCTATTGGTTAAGGTCTTAACTCTTACTCTGGCCTAATAACTAAGGTCTTAACTCTTACTCTGGCCTAATAGCTAAGGTCTTAACACTTACTCTGGCCTAATAGCTAAAGTCTTAACTCTTACTCTGGCCTAATAGCTAAGGTCTTAGACTCATACTCTGGCCTAATAGCTAAGGTCTTAACTCTTACTCTGGCCTAATAGCTAAGGTCTTAGACTCGTACTCTGGCCTAATGGTTAAGGTCTTCACTCTTACTCTGTCCTACTGGTTAAGGTCTTAACTCTTACTCTGGCCTAATAGCTAAAGTCTTAGACTCATACTCTGGCCTACTGGTTAAGGTCTTAACTCTTACTCTGGCCCAATAGCTAAGGTCTTAAATCTTACTCTGGCCTAATAGCTAAGGTCTTAGACTCATACTCTGGCCTAATAGCTAAGGTCTTAACTCTTACTCTGGCCTAATAGCTAAGGTCTTAGACTCGTACTCTGGCCTAATGGTTAAGGTCTTAACTCCTACTCTGGCCTACTGGTTAAGGTCTTAACTCTTACTCTGGCCCAATAGCTAAGGTATTAAATCTTACTCTGGCCTAATAGCTAAGGTCTTAGACTCATACTCTGGCCTAATAGCTAAGGTCTTAACTCTTACTCTGGCCTAATAGCTAAGGTCTTAGACTCGTACTCTGGCCTAATGGTTAAGGTCTTAACTCTTACTCTGTCCTACTGGTTAAGGTCTTAACTCTTACTCTGGCCTAATAGCTAAAGTCTTAGACTCATACTCTGGCCTACTGGTTAAGGTCTTAACTCTTACACTGGCCCAATAGCTAAGGTCTTAAATCTTACTCTGGCCTAATAGCTAAGGTCTTAGACTCATACTCTGGCCTAATAGCTAAGGTCTTAACTCTTACTCTGGCCTAATAGCTAAGGTCTTAGACTCGTACTCTGGCCTAATGGTTAAGGTCTTAACTCTTACTCTGTCCTACTGGTTAAGGTCTTAACTCTTACTCTGGCCTAATAGCTAAAGTCTTAGACTCATACTCTGGCCTAATGGTTAAGGTCTTAACTCTTACTCTGGCCTATTGGTTAAGGTCTTAACTCTTACTCTGGCCTAATAGCTAAGGTCTTAACACTTACTCTGGCCTAATAGCTAAGGTCTTAACTCTTACTCTGGCCTAATATCTAAGGTCTTAGACTCATACTCTGGCCTAATGGTTAAGTTCTTAACTCTTACTCTGGCCTACTGGTTAAGGTCTTAACTCTTACTCTGGCATAATAGGTAAGGGCTTAGACTCATACTCTGGCCTAATGGTTAAGGTCTTAACTCTTACTCTGGCCTACTGGTTAAGGTCTTAACTCTTACTCTGGCCTAATAGCTAAGGTCTTAACTCTTACTCTGGCCTAATAGCAAAGGTATTAGACTATTAATCTGGCCTAATGGTTAAGGTCTTAACTCTTATTCTGGCCTAATAGCTAAGGTCCTAACTCTTACTCTGGCCTAATAGCTAAGGTCTTAGACTCGTACTCTGGCCTAATGGTTAAGGTCTTAACTCTTACTCTGGCCGACTGGTTAAGGTCTTAACTCTTATTCTGGCCTAATAGCTAATGTCTCAGACTCGTACTCTGGCCTAATGGTTAAGGTCTTAACTCTTACTCTGGCCTACTGGTTAAAGTCTTAACTCTTACTCTGGCCTAATAGCTAAGGTCTTAGACTCGTACTCTGGCCTAATGGTTAAGGTCTTAACTCTTACTCTGGCCTATTGGTTAAGGTCTTAACTCTTACTCTGGCCTAATAACTAAGTTCTTAACTCTTACTCTGGCCTAATAGCTAAGGTCTTAACTCTTACTCTGGCCTAATGGTTAAGGTCTTAACTCTTACTCTGGCCGACTGGTTAAGGTCTTAACTCTTATTCTGGCCTAATAGCTAATGTCTCAGACTCGTACTCTGGCCTAATGGTTAAGGTCTTAACTCTTACTCTGGCCTACTGGTTAAGGTCTTAACTCTTACTCTGGCCTAATAGCTAAGGGCTTAGACGCGTATTCTGGCCTAATGGTTAAGGTCTTAACTCTTACTCTGGCCTATTGGTTAAGGTCTTAACTCTTACTCTGGCCTAATAGCTAAGGTCTTAACTCTTACTCTGGCCTAATAGATAAGGTCTTAACTCTTACTCTGGCCTAATAGCTAAGGTCTTAGACTCGTACTCTGGCCTAATGGTTAAGGTCTTAACTCTTACTCTGGCCTACTGGTTAAGGTCTTAACTCTTACTCTGGCCTAATAGCTAAGGGCTTAGACGCGTATTCTGGCCTAATGGTTAAGGTCTAAACTCTTACTCTGGCCTACTGGTTAAGGTCTTAACTCTTACTCTGGCCTAATAGCAAAGGTCTTAGACTCGTAATTTGGCCTAATAGTTAAGGTCTTAACTCTTACTCTGGCCTAATAGTTAAGGTCTTAACTCTTACTCTTGCCTAATAGCTAAGGTCTTAGACTCGTACTATGGCCTACAGGTTAAGGTCTTAACTCTTACTCTGGCCTATTGGTTAAGGTCTTAACTCTTACTCTGGCCTAATAGCTAAGGTCTTAACTCTTACTCTGGCCTAATAGATAAGGTCTTAACTCGTAATCTGGCCTAATAGCTAAGGTCTTAGACTCGTACTCTGACCTACTGGTCAAGGTCTTAACTCTTACTCTGGAATACTGGTTAAGGTCTTAACTCTTATTCTGGCCTAATAGCTAATGTCTCAGACTCGTACTCTGGCCTAATGGTTAAGGTCTTAACTCTTACTCTGGCCTACTGGTTAAAGTCTTAACTCTTACTCTGGCCTAATAGCTAAGGTCTTAGACTCTTACTCTGGCCTACTGGTTAAGGTCTTAACTCTTACTCTGGCCTACTGGTTAAGTTCTTAACTCTTACTCTGGCCTAATAGCTAAGGTCTTAACTCTTACGCTGGCCTAATAGCTAAGGTCTTAACTCTTACTCTGGCCGAATAGCTAAGGTGTTAGACTCGTACTCTGGCCTAATGGTTAAGGTCTTAACTCTTACTCTGGCCTATTGGTTAAGGTCTTAACTCTTACTCTGGCCTAATATCTAAGGTCTTAACTCTTACTCTGGCCTAATAGCTAAGGTCTTAACACTTACTCTGGCCTAATAGCTAAGGTCTTAACTCTTACTCTGGCCTAATAGCTAAGGTCTTAGACTCATACTCTGGCCTAATGGTTAAGGTCTTAACTCTTACTCTGGCCTACTGGTTAAGGTCTTAACTCTTACTCTGGCCTAATAGCTAAGGTCTTAACTCTTACTCTGGCCTAATAGCAAAGGTATTAGACTCGTAATCTGGCCTAATGGTTAAGGTCTTAACTGTTACTCTGGCCTAATAGCTAAGGTCCTAACTCTTACTCTGGCCTAATAGCTGAGGTCTTAGACTCGTACTCTGGCCTAATGGTTAAGGTCTTAACTCTTACTCTGGCCTACTGGTTAAGGTCTTAACTCTTATTCTGGCCTAATAGCTAATGTCTTAGACTCGTACTCTGGCCTAATGGTTAAGGTCTTAACTCTAACTCTGGCCTACTGGTTAAGGTCTTAACTCCTACTCTGGCCTAATAGCTAAGGTCTTAGACTCGTACTCTGGCCTAATGGTTAACGTCTTAACTCTTACTCTGGCCTATTGGTTAAGGTCTTCACTCTTACTCTGGCCTAATAGCTAAGGTCTTAGACTAGTACTCTGGCCTAATGGTTAAGGTCTTAACTCTTACTCTGGCCTATTGGTTAAGGTCTTAACTCTTACTCTGGCCTAATAGCTAAGGTCTTAACTCTTACTCTTGCCTAATAGCTAAGGTCTTAGACTCATACTCTGGCCTAATGGTTAAGGTCTTAACTCTTACTCTGGCCTACTGGTTAAGGTCTTAACTCTTACTCTGGCATAATAGGTAAGGGCTTAGACTCATACTCTGGCCTAATGGTTAAGGTCTTAACTCTTACTCTGGCCTACTGGTTAAGGTCTTAACTCTTACTCTGGCCTAATAGCTAAGGTCTTAACTCTTACTCTGGCCTAATAGCAAAGGTATTAGACTATTAATCTGGCCTAATGGTTAAGGTCTTAACTCTTACTCTGGCCTAATAGCTAAGGTCCTAACTCTTACTCTGGCCTAATAGCTAAGGTCTTAGACTCGTACTCTGGCCTAATGGTTAAGGTCTTAACTCTTACTCTGGCCGACTGGTTAAGGTCTTAACTCTTATTCTGGCCTAATAGCTAATGTCTCAGACTCGTACTCTGGCCTAATGGTTAAGGTCTTAACTCTCACTCTGGCCTACTGGTTAAAGTCTTAACTCTTACTCTGGCCTAATAGCTATGGTCTTAGACTCGTACTCTGGCCTAATGGTTAAAGTCTTAACTCTTACTCTGGCCTATTGGTTAAGGTCTTAACTCTTACTCTGGCCTAATAACTAAGTTCTTAACTCTTACTCTGGCCTAATAGCCAAGGTCTTAACTCTTACTCTGGCCTAATAGATAAGGTCTTAACTCTTATTCTGGCCTAATAGCTAATGTCTTAGACTCGTACTCTGGCCTATTGGTTAAGGTCTTAACTCTTACTCTGGCCTACTGGTTAAGGTCTTAACTCCTACTCTGGCCTAATAGCTAAGGTCTTAGACTCGTACTCTGGCCTAATGGTTAACGTCTTAACTCTTACTCTTGCCTATTGGTTAAGGTCTTCACTCTTACTCTGGCCTAAGAGCTAAGGTCTTAGACTAGTACTCTGGCCTAATGGTTAAGGTCTTAACTCTTACTCTGGCCTATTGGTTAAGGTCTTAACTCTTACTCTGGCCTAATAGCTAAGGTCTTAACTCTTACACTGGCCTAATAGCTAAGGTCTTAGACTCATACTCTGGCCTAATGTTTAAGGTCTTAACTCTTACTCTGGCCTAATAGCTAAGGTCTTAGACTGGTACTCTGGCCAAATAGCTAAGGTCTTAGACTCGTACTCTGACCTACTGGTTAAGGTCTTAACTCGTAATCTGGCCTAATAGCTAAGGTCTTAGACTCGTACTCTGGCCTACTGGTCAAGGTCTTAACTCTTACTCTGGAATACTGGTTAAGGTCTTAACTCTTACTTTGGCCTACTGGTTAAGGTCTTAACTCCTACTCTGGCCTACTGGTTAAGGTCTTAACTCTTACTCTGGCCCAATAGCTAAGGTCTTAAATCTTACTCTAGCCTAATAGTTAAGGTCTTAGACTCATACTCTGGCCTAATAGCTAAGGTCCTAACTCTTACTCTGGCCTAATAGCTAAGGTCTTAGACTCGTACTCTGGCCTAATGGTTAAGGTCTTAACTCTTACTCTGTCCTACTGGTTAAGGTCTTAACTCTTACTCTGGCCTAATAGCTAAAGTCTTAGACTCATACTCTGGCCTACTGGTTAAGGTCTTAACTCTTACTCTGGCCCAATAGCTAAGGTCTTAAATCTTACTCTGGCGTAATAGCTAAGGTCTTAGACTCATACTCTGGCCTAATAGCTAAGGTCTTAACTCTTACTCTGGCCTAATAGCTAAGGTCTTAGACTCATACTCTGGCCTAATGGTTAAGGTCTTAACTCTTACTCTGGCCTATTGGTTAAGGTCTTAACTCTTACTCTGGCCTAATAACTAAGGTCTTAACTCTTACTTAGGCCTGGGCGGTAAATTCCGTTCCGCTCGCGGAATTTGCGGAATTTGCGTAATTTCGCGTTCCGCGGAGAACGCGAAATTGCTAAAAAGTCTGCTTTCCGCGATTTCGCGAAATTTTTGCTTGTTCGCGATCTCAAAATGCGTGTTCGCGAGATATTTCTCCCCGAGCACGCAAACAGCAATTGTGAACAGGAAAAAAGCATCGCGAACAAGCAATTCCGCGTGTTCGCGGAATTTCTGCGTGTTCGCGGAGATTTTTTACCGTTTCGCGGAGATTTGCGTAACGCAATTCCGCAAATTCCGCCCACCCCTACTCTTACTCTGGCCTAATAGCTAAGGTCTTAACACTTACTCTGGCCTAATAGCTAAGGTCTTAACTCTTACTCTGGCCTAATAGCTAAGGTCTTAGACTCATACTCTGGCCTAATAGCTAAGGTCTTAACTCTTACTCTGGCCTAATAGCTAAGGTCTTAGACTCGTACTATGGCCTAATGGTTAAGGTCTTAACTCTTACTCTGTCCTACTGGTTAAGGTCTTAACTCTTACTCTGGCCTAATAGCTAAAGTCTTAGACTCATACTCTGGCCTAATCGTTAAGGTCTTAACTCTTACTCTGGCCTATTGGTTAAGGTCTTAACTCTTACTCTGGCCTAATAACTAAGGTCTTAACTCTTACTCTGGCCTAATAGCTAAGGTCTTAACACTTACTCTGGCCTAATAGCTAAGGTCTTAACTCTTACTCTGGCCTAATAGCTAAGGTCTTAGACTCATACTCTGGCCTAATAGCTAAGCTCTTAACTCTTACTCTGGCCTAATAGCTAAGGTCTTAGACTCGTACTCTGGCCTAATGGTTAAGGTCTTCACTCTTACTCTGTCCTACTGG
Source organism: Triturus cristatus (assembly GCF_964204655.1). Lineage (NCBI taxonomy): Eukaryota > Metazoa > Chordata > Amphibia > Caudata > Salamandridae > Triturus > Triturus cristatus. The sequence continues at coordinate 1,102,184,837 of NC_140589.1, read as the reverse complement.
TTAAGGTCTTAACTCTTACTCTGGCCTAATAGCTAAAGTCTTAGACTCATACTCTGGCCTACTGGTTAAGGTCTTAACTCTTACTCTGGCCCAATAGCTAAGGTCTTAAATCTTACTCTGGCCTAATAGCTAAGGTCTTAGACTCATACTCTGGCCTAATAGCTAAGGTCTTAACTCTTACTCTGGCCTAATAGCTAAGGTCTTAGACTCGTACTCTGGCCTAATGGTTAAGGTCTTAACTCCTACTCTGGCCTACTGGTTAAGGTCTTAACTCTTACTCTGGCCCAATAGCTAAGGTATTAAATCTTACTCTGGCCTAATAGCTAAGGTCTTAAACTCATACTCTGGCCTAATAGCTAAGGTCTTAACTCTTACTCTGGCCTAATAGCTAAGGTCTTAGACTCGTACTCTGGCCTAATGGTTAAGGTCTTAACTCTTACTCTGTCCTACTGGTTAAGGTCTTAACTCTTACTCTGGCCTAATAGCTAAAGTCTTAGACTCATACTCTGGCCTACTGGTTAAGGTCTTAACTCTTACACTGGCCCAATAGCTAAGGTCTTAAATCTTACTCTGGCCTAATAGCTAAGGTCTTAGACTCATACTCTGGCCTAATAGCTAAGGTCTTAACTCTTACTCTGGCCTAATAGCTAAGGTCTTAGACTCGTACTCTGGCCTAATGGTTAAGGTCTTAACTCTTACTCTGTCCTACTGGTTAAGGTCTTAACTCTTACTCTGGCCTAATAGCTAAAGTCTTAGACTCATACTCTGGCCTAATGGTTAAGGTCTTAACTCTTACTCTGGCCTATTGGTTAAGGTCTTAACTCTTACTCTGGCCTAATAGCTAAGGTCTTAACACTTACTCTGGCCTAATAGCTAAGGTCTTAACTCTTACTCTGGCCTAATAGCTAAGGTCTTAGACTCATACTCTGGCCCAATGGTTAAGTTCTTAACTCTTACTCTGGCCTACTGGTTAAGGTCTTAACTCTTACTCTGGCATAATAGGTAAGGGCTTAGACTCATACTCTGGCCTAATGGTTAAGGTCTTAACTCTTACTCTGGCCTACTGGTTAAGGTCTTAACTCTTACTCTGGCCTAATAGCTAAGGTCTTAACTCTTACTCTGGCCTAATAGCAAAGGTATTAGACTATTAATCTGGCCTAATGGTTAAGGTCTTAACTCTTACTCTGGCCTAATAGCTAAGGTCCTAACTCTTACTCTGGCCTAATAGCTAAGGTCTTAGACTCGTACTCTGGCCTAATGGTTAAGGTCTTAACTCTTACTCTGGCCGACTGGTTAAGGTCTTAACTCTTATTCTGGCCTAATAGCTAATGTCTCAGACTCGTACTCTGGCCTAATGGTTAAGGTCTTAACTCTTACTCTGGCCTACTGGTTAAAGTCTTAACTCTTACTCTGGCCTAATAGCTAAGGTCTTAGACTCGTACTCTGGCCTAATGGTTAAGGTCTTAACTCTTACTCTGGCCTATTGGTTAAGGTCTTAACTCTTACTCTGGCCTAATAACTAAGTTCTTAACTCTTACTCTGGCCTAATAGCTAAGGTCTTAACTCTTACTCTGGCCTAATAGCTAAGGTCCTAACTCTTACTCTGGCCTAATAGCTAAGGTCTTAGACTCGTACTCTGGCCTAATGGTTAAGGTCTTAACTCTTACTCTGTCCTACTGGTTAAGGTCTTAACTCTTACTCTGGCCTAATAGCTAAAGTCTTAGACTCATACTCTGGCCTACTGGTTAAGGTCTTAACTCTTACTCTGGCCCAATAGCTAAGGTCTTAAATCTTACTCTGGCGTAATAGCTAAGGTCTTAGACTCATACTCTGGCCTAATAGCTAAGGTCTTAACTCTTACTCTGGCCTAATAGCTAAGGTCTTAGACTCATACTCTGGCCTAATGGTTAAGGTCTTAACTCTTACTCTGGCCTATTGGTTAAGGTCTTAACTCTTACTCTGGCCTAATAACTAAGGTCTTAACTCTTACTCTGGCCTAATAGCTAAGGTCTTAACACTTACTCTGGCCTAATAGCTAAGGTCTTAACTCTTACTCTGGCCTAATAGCTAAGGTCTTAGACTCATACTCTGGCCTAATAGCTAAGGTCTTAACTCTTACTCTGGCCTAATAGCTAAGGTCTTAGACTCGTACTATGGCCTAATGGTTAAGGTCTTAACTCTTACTCTGTCCTACTGGTTAAGGTCTTAACTCTTACTCTGGCCTAATAGCTAAAGTCTTAGACTCATACTCTGGCCTAATGGTTAAGGTCTTAACTCTTACTCTGGCCTATTGGTTAAGGTCTTAACTCTTACTCTGGCCTAATAACTAAGGTCTTAACTCTTACTCTGGCCTAATAGCTAAGGTCTTAACACTTACTCTGGCCTAATAGCTAAGGTCTTAACTCTTACTCTGGCCTAATAGCTAAGGTCTTAGACTCATACTCTGGCCTAATAGCTAAGGTCTTAACTCTTACTCTGGCCTAATAGCTAAGGTCTTAGACTCGTACTCTGGCCTAATGGTTAAGGTCTTCACTCTTACTCTGTCCTACTGGTTAAGGTCTTAACTCTTACTCTGGCCTAATAGCTAAAGTCTTAGACTCATACTCTGGCCTACTGGTTAAGGTCTTAACTCTTACTCTGGCCCAATAGCTAAGGTCTTAAATCTTACTCTGGCCTAATAGCTAAGGTCTTAGACTCATACTCTGGCCTAATAGCTAAGGTCTTAACTCTTACTCTGGCCTAATAGCTAAGGTCTTAGACTCGTACTCTGGCCTAATGGTTAAGGTCTTAACTCCTACTCTGGCCTACTGGTTAAGGTCTTAACTCTTACTCTGGCCCAATAGCTAAGGTATTAAATCTTACTCTGGCCTAATAGCTAAGGTCTTAAACTCATACTCTGGCCTAATAGCTAAGGTCTTAACTCTTACTCTGGCCTAATAGCTAAGGTCTTAGACTCGTACTCTGGCCTAATGGTTAAGGTCTTAACTCTTACTCTGTCCTACTGGTTAAGGTCTTAACTCTTACTCTGGCCTAATAGCTAAAGTCTTAGACTCATACTCTGGCCTACTGGTTAAGGTCTTAACTCTTACACTGGCCCAATAGCTAAGGTCTTAAATCTTACTCTGGCCTAATAGCTAAGGTCTTAGACTCATACTCTGGCCTAATAGCTAAGGTCTTAACTCTTACTCTGGCCTAATAGCTAAGGTCTTAGACTCGTACTCTGGCCTAATGGTTAAGGTCTTAACTCTTACTCTGTCCTACTGGTTAAGGTCTTAACTCTTACTCTGGCCTAATAGCTAAAGTCTTAGACTCATACTCTGGCCTAATGGTTAAGGTCTTAACTCTTACTCTGGCCTATTGGTTAAGGTCTTAACTCTTACTCTGGCCTAATAGCTAAGGTCTTAACACTTACTCTGGCCTAATAGCTAAGGTCTTAACTCTTACTCTGGCCTAATAGCTAAGGTCTTAGACTCATACTCTGGCCCAATGGTTAAGTTCTTAACTCTTACTCTGGCCTACTGGTTAAGGTCTTAACTCTTACTCTGGCATAATAGGTAAGGGCTTAGACTCATACTCTGGCCTAATGGTTAAGGTCTTAACTCTTACTCTGGCCTACTGGTTAAGGTCTTAACTCTTACTCTGGCCTAATAGCTAAGGTCTTAACTCTTACTCTGGCCTAATAGCAAAGGTATTAGACTATTAATCTGGCCTAATGGTTAAGGTCTTAACTCTTACTCTGGCCTAATAGCTAAGGTCCTAACTCTTACTCTGGCCTAATAGCTAAGGTCTTAGACTCGTACTCTGGCCTAATGGTTAAGGTCTTAACTCTTACTCTGGCCGACTGGTTAAGGTCTTAACTCTTATTCTGGCCTAATAGCTAATGTCTCAGACTCGTACTCTGGCCTAATGGTTAAGGTCTTAACTCTTACTCTGGCCTACTGGTTAAAGTCTTAACTCTTACTCTGGCCTAATAGCTAAGGTCTTAGACTCGTACTCTGGCCTAATGGTTAAGGTCTTAACTCTTACTCTGGCCTATTGGTTAAGGTCTTAACTCTTACTCTGGCCTAATAACTAAGTTCTTAACTCTTACTCTGGCCTAATAGCTAAGGTCTTAACTCTTACTCTGGCCTAATGGTTAAGGTCTTAACTCTTACTCTGGCCGACTGGTTAAGGTCTTAACTCTTATTCTGGCCTAATAGCTAATGTCTCAGACTCGTACTCTGGCCTAATGGTTAAGGTCTTAACTCTTACTCTGGCCTACTGGTTAAGGTCTTAACTCTTACTCTGGCCTACTGGTTAAGGTCTTAACTCTTACTCTGGCCTAATAGCTAAGGGCTTAGACGCGTATTCTGGCCTAATGGTTAAGGTCTTAACTCTTACTCTGGCCTATTGGTTAAGGTCTTAACTCTTACTCTGGCCTAATAGCTAAGGTCTTAACTCTTACTCTGGCCTAATAGATAAGGTCTTAACTCTTACTCTGGCCTAATAGCTAAGGTCTTAGACTCGTACTCTGGCCTAATGGTTAAGGTCTTAACTCTTACTCTGGCCTACTGGTTAAGGTCTTAACTCTTACTCTGGCCTAATAGCTAAGGGCTTAGACGCGTATTCTGGCCTAATGGTTAAGGTCTTAACTCTTACTCTGGCCTACTGGTTAAGGTCTTAACTCTTACTCTGGCCTAATAGCAAAGGTCTTAGACTCGTAATCTGGCCTAATGGTTAAGGTCTTAACTCTTACTCTGGCCTAATAGTTAAGGTCTTAACTCTTACTCTGGCCTAATAGCTAAGGTCTTAGACTCGTACTATGGCCTACAGGTTAAGGTCTTAACTCTTACTCTGGCCTATTGGTTAAGGTCTTAACTCTTACTCTGGCCTAATAGCTAAGGTCTTAACTCTTACTCTGGCCTAATAGATAATGTCTTAACTCGTAATCTGGCCTAATAGCTAAGGTCTTAGACTCGTACTCTGACCTACTGGTCAAGGTCTTAACTCTTACTCTGGAATACTGGTTAAGGTCTTAACTCTTATTCTGGCCTAATAGCTAATGTCTCACTCGTACTCTGGCCTAATGGTTAAGGTCTTAACTCTTACTCTGGCCTACTGGTTAAAGTCTTAACTCTTACTCTGGCCTAATAGCTAAGGTCTTAGACTCGTACTCTGGCCTAATGGTTAAGGTCTTAACTCTTACTCTGGCCTATTGGTTAAGGTCTTAACTCTTACTCTGGCCTAATAACTAAGTTCTTAACTCTTACTCTGGCCTAATAGCTAAGGTCTTAACTCTTACTCTGGCCTAATAGATAAGGTCTCAACTCTTACTCTGGCCTAATAGCTAAGGTCTTAGACTCGTACTCTGGCCTAATGGTTAAGGTCTTAACTCTTACTCTGGCCTACTGGTTAAGGTCTTAACTCTTACTCTGGCCTAATAGCTAAGGTCTTAACTCTTACGCTGGCCTAATAGCTAAGGTCTTAACTCTTACTCTGGACGAATAGCTAAGGTCTTAGACTCGTACTCTGGCCTAATGGTTAAGGTCTTAACTCTTACTCTGGCCTAATAGCTAAGGTCTTAACTCTTACTCTGGCCTAATAGCTAACGTCTTAGACTCGTACTCTGGCCTAATGGTTAAGGTCTTAACTCTTACTCTGGCCTAATAGCTAAGGTCTTAGACTGGTACTCTGGCCTAATAGCTAAGGTCTTAGACTGGTACTCTGGACTAATGGTTAAGGTCTTAACTCTTACTCTGGCCTATTGGTTAAGGTCTTAACTCTTACTCTGGCCTAATAGCTAAGGTCTTAACTCTTACTCTGGCCTAATAGATAAGGTCTTAACTCTTACTCTGGCCTAATAGCTAAGGTCTTAGACTCGTACTCTGGCCTAATGGTTAAGGTCTTAACTCTTACTCTGGCCTACTGGTTAAGGTCTTAACTCTTACTCTGGCCTAATAGCTAAGGGCTTAGACGCGTATTCTGGCCTAACGGTTAAGGTCTTAACTCTTACTCTGGCCTACTGGTTAAGGTCTTAACTCTTACTCTGGCCTAATAGCAAAGGTCTTAGACTCGTAATCTGGCCTAATGGTTAAGGTCTTAACTCTTACTCTGGCCTAATAGTTAAGGTCTTAACTCTTACTCTGGCCTAATAGCTAAGGTCTTAGACTCGTACTATGGCCTACAGGTTAAGGTCTTAACTCTTACTCTGGCCTATTGGTTAAGGTCTTAACTCTTACTCTGGCCTAATAGCTAAGGTCTTAACTCTTACTCTGGCCTAATAGATAAGGTCTTAACTCGTAATCTGGCCTAATAGCTAAGGTCTTAGACTCGTACTCTGACCTACTGGTCAAGGTCTTAACTCTTACTCTGGAATACTGGTTAAGGTCTTAACTCTTATTCTGGCCTAATAGCTAATGTCTCAGACTCGTACTCTGGCCTAATGGTTAAGGTCTTAACTCTTACTCTGGCCTACTGGTTAAAGTCTTAACTCTTACTCTGGCCTAATAGCTAAGGTCTTAGACTCGTACTCTGGCCTAATGGTTAAGGTCTTAACTCTTACTCTGGCCTATTGGTTAAGGTCTTAACTCTTACTCTGGCCTAATAACTAAGTTCTTAACTCTTACTCTGGCCTAATAGCTAAGGTCTTAACTCTTACTCTGGCCTAATGGTTAAGGTCTTAACTCTTACTCTGGCCGACTGGTTAAGGTCTTAACTCTTATTCTGGCCTAATAGCTAATGTCTCAGACTCGTACTCTGGCCTAATGGTTAAGGTCTTAACTCTTACTCTGGCCTCCTGGTTAAGGTCTTAACTCTTACTCTGGCCTACTGGTTAAGGTCTTAACTCTTACTCTGGCCTAATAGCTAAGGGCTTAGACGCGTATTCTGGCCTAATGGTTAAGGTCTTAACTCTTACTCTGGCCTATTGGTTAAGGTCTTAACTCTTACTCTGGCCTAATAGCTAAGGTCTTAACTCTTACTCTGGCCTAATAGATAAGGTCTTAACTCTTACTCTGGCCTAATAGCTAAGGTCTTAGACTCGTACTCTGGCCTAATGGTTAAGGTCTTAACTCTTACTCTGGCCTACTGGTTAAGGTCTTAACTCTTACTCTGGCCTAATAGCTAAGGGCTTAGACGCGTATTCTGGCCTAATGGTTAAGGTCTTAACTCTTACTCTGGCCTACTGGTTAAGGTCTTAACTCTTACTCTGGCCTAATAGCAAAGGTCTTAGACTCGTAATCTGGCCTAATGGTTAAGGTCTTAACTCTTACTCTGGCCTAATAGTTAAGGTCTTAACTCTTACTCTGGCCTAATAGCTAAGGTCTTAGACTCGTACTATGGCCTACAGGTTAAGGTCTTAACTCTTACTCTGGCCTATTGGTTAAGGTCTTAACTCTTACTCTGGCCTAATAGCTAAGGTCTTAACTCTTACTCTGGCCTAATAGATAAGGTCTTAACTCGTAATCTGGCCTAATAGCTAAGGTCTTAGACTCGTACTCTGACCTACTGGTCAAGGTCTTAACTCTTACTCTGGAATACTGGTTAAGGTCTTAACTCTTATTCTGGCCTAATAGCTAATGTCTCACTCGTACTCTGGCCTAATGGTTAAGGTCTTAACTCTTACTCTGGCCTACTGGTTAAAGTCTTAACTCTTACTCTGGCCTAATAGCTAAGGTCTTAGACTCGTACTCTGGCCTAATGGTTAAGGTCTTAACTCTTACTCTGGCCTATTGGTTAAGGTCTTAACTCTTACTCTGGCCTAATAACTAAGTTCTTAACTCTTACTCTGGCCTAATAGCTAAGGTCTTAACTCTTACTCTGGCCTAATAGATAAGGTCTCAACTCTTACTCTGGCCTAATAGCTAAGCTCTTAGACTCGTACTCTGGCCTAATGGTTAAGGTCTTAACTCTTACTCTGGCCTACTGGTTAAGGTCTTAACTCTTACTCTGGCCTAATAGCTAAGGTCTTAACTCTTACGCTGGCCTAATAGCTAAGGTCTTAACTCTTACTCTGGACGAATAGCTAAGGTCTTAGACTCGTACTCTGGCCTAATGGTTAAGGTCTTAACTCTTACTCTGGCCTAATAGCTAAGGTCTTAACTCTTACTCTGGCCTAATAGCTAACGTCTTAGACTCGTACTCTGGCCTAATGGTTAAGGTCTTAACTCTTACTCTGGCCTAATAGCTAAGGTCTTAGACTGGTACTCTGGCCTAATAGCTAAGGTCTTAGACTGGTACTCTGGACTAATGGTTAAGGTCTTAACTCTTACTCTGGCCTATTGGTTAAGGTCTTAACTCTTACTCTGGCCTAATAGCTAAGGTCTTAACTCTTACTCTGGCCTAATAGATAAGGTCTTAACTCTTACTCTGGCCTAATAGCTAAGGTCTTAGACTCGTACTCTGGCCTAATGGTTAAGGTCTTAACTCTTACTCTGGCCTACTGGTTAAGGTCTTAACTCTTACTCTGGCCTAATAGCTAAGGGCTTAGACGCGTATTCTGGCCTAATGGTTAAGGTCTTAACTCTTACTCTGGCCTACTGGTTAAGGTCTTAACTCTTACTCTGGCCTAATAGCAAAGGTCTTAGACTCGTAATCTGGCCTAATGGTTAAGGTCTTAACTCTTACTCTGGCCTAATAGTTAAGGTCTTAACTCTTACTCTGGCCTAATAGCTAAGGTCTTAGACTCGTACTATGGCCTACAGGTTAAGGTCTTAACTCTTACTCTGGCCTATTGGTTAAGGTCTTAACTCTTACTCTGGCCTAATAGCTAAGGTCTTAACTCTTACTCTGGCCTAATAGATAAGGTCTTAACTCGTAATCTGGCCTAATAGCTAAGGTCTTAGACTCGTACTCTGACCTACTGGTCAAGGTCTTAACTCTTACTCTGGAATACTGGTTAAGGTCTTAACTCTTATTCTGGCCTAATAGCTAATGTCTCAGACTCGTACTCTGGCCTAATGGTTAAGGTCTTAACTCTTACTCTGGCCTACTGGTTAAAGTCTTAACTCTTACTCTGGCCTAATAGCTAAGGTCTTAGACTCGTACTCTGGCCTAATGGTTAAGGTCTTAACTCTTACTCTGGCCTATTGGTTAAGGTCTTAACTCTTACTCTGGCCTAATAACTAAGTTCTTAACTCTTACTCTGGCCTAATAGCTAAGGTCTTAACTCTTACTCTGGCCTAATAGATAAGGTCTCAACTCTTACTCTGGCCTAATAGCTAAGGTCTTAGACTCGTACTCTGGCCTAATGGTTAAGGTCTTAACTCTTACTCTGGCCTACTGGTTAAGGTCTTAACTCTTACTCTGGCCTAATAGCTAAGGTCTTAACTCTTACGCTGGCCTAATAGCTAAGGTCTTAACTCTTACTCTGGATGAATAGCTAAGGTCTTAGACTCGTACTCTGGCCTAATGGTTAAGGTCTTAACTCTTACTCTGGCCTAATAGCTAAGGTCTTAACTCTTACTCTGGCCTAATAGCTAACGTCTTAGACTCGTACTCTGGCCTAATGGTTAAGGTCTTAACTCTTACTCTGGCCTAATAGCTAAGGTCTTAGACTGGTACTCTGGCCTAATAGCTAAGGTCTTAGACTGGTACTCTGGACTAATAGCTAAGGTCTTAGACTCGTACTCTGACCTACTGGTTAAGGTCTTAACTCGTACTCTGGCCTAATAGCTAAGGTCTTAGACTCGTACTCTGGCCTACTGGTCAAGGTCTTAACTCTTACTCTGGAATACTGGTTAAGGTCTTAACTCTTACTTTGGCCTACTTTTTAAGGTCTTAACTCCTACTCTGGCCTACTGGTTAAGGTCTTAACTCTTACTCTGGCCTAATAGCTAAGGTCTTAACTCTTACTCTGGCCTAATAGCTAAGGTCTTAGACTCATACTCTGGCCTAATGGTTAAGGTCTTAACTCTTACTCTGGCCTACTGGTTAAGGTCTTAACTCTTACTCTGGCCTAATAGCTAAAGTCTTAGACTCATACTCTGGCCTAATGGTTAAGGTCTTAACTCTTACTCTGGCCTATTGGTTAAGGTCTTAACTCTTACTCTGGCCTAATAACTAAGGTCTTAACTCTTACTCTGGCCTAATAGCTAAGGTCTTAACACTTACTCTGGCCTAATAGCTAAGGTCTTAACTCTTACTCTGGCCTAATAGCTAAGGTCTTAGACTCATACTCTGGCCTAATGGTTAAGGTCTTAACTCTTACTCTGGCCTAATAGCTAAGGTCTTAACTCTTACGCTGGCCTAATGGCTAAGGTCTTAACTCTTACTCTGGCCGAATAGCTAAGGTCTTAGACTCGTACTCTGGCCTAATGGTTAAGGTCTTAACTCTTACTCTGGCCTAATAGCTAAGGTCTTAACTCTTACTCTGGCCTAATAGCTAAGGTCTTAGACCCATACTCCGGCCTAATGTTTAAGGTCTTAACTCTTACTCTGGCCTAATAGCTAAGGTCTTAGACTGGTACTCTGGCCTAATAGCTAAGGTCTTAGACTCGTACTCTGACCTACTGGTTAAGGTCTTAACTCGTACTCTGGCCTAATAGCTAAGGTCTTAACACTTACTCTGGCCTAATAGCTAAGGTCTTAACTCTTACTCTGGCCTAATAGCTAAGGTCTTAGACTCATACTCTGGCCTAATGGTTAAGGTCTTAACTCTTACTCTGGCCTAATAGCTAAGGTCTTAACTCTTACGCTGGCCTAATGGCTAAGGTCTTAACTCTTACTCTGGCCGAATAGCTAAGGTCTTAGACTCGTACTCTGGCCTAATGGTTAAGGTCTTAACTCTTACTCTGGCCTATTGGTTAAGGTCTTAACTCTTACTCTGGCCTAATAACTAAGGTCTTAACTCTTACTCTGGCCTAATAGCTAAGGTCTTAACACTTACTCTGGCCTAATAGCTAAGGTCTTAACTCTTACTCTGGCCTAATAGCTAAGGTCTTAGACTCATACTCTGGCCTAATGGTTAAGGTCTTAACTCTTACTCTGGCCTAATAGCTAAGGTCTTAACTCTTACGCTGGCCTAATGGCTAAGGTCTTAACTCTTACTCTGGCCGAATAGCTAAGGTCTTAGACTCGTACTCTGGCCTAATGGTTAAGGTCTTAACTCTTACTCTGGCCTATTGGTTAAGGTCTTAACTCTTACTCTGGCCTAATAACTAAGTTCTTAACTCTTACTCTGGCCTAATAGCTAAGGTCTTAACTCTTACTCTGGCCTAATAGATAAGGTCTCAACTCTTACTCTGGCCTAATAGCTAAGGTCTTAGACTCGTACTCTGGCCTAATGGTTAAGGTCTTAACTCTTACTCTGGCCTACTGGTTAAGGTCTTAACTCTTACTCTGGCCTAATAGCTAAAGTCTTAGACTCATACTCTGGCCTAATGGTTAAGGTCTTAACTCTTACTCTGGCCTATTGGTTAAGGTCTTAACTCTTACTCTGGCCTAATAACTAAGGTCTTAACTCTTACTCTGGCCTAATGGTTAAGGTCTTAACTCTTACTCTGGCCTATTGGTTAAGGTCTTAACTCTTACTCTGGCCTAATAACTAAGGTCTTAACTCTTACTCTGGCCTAATAGATAAGGTCTCAACTCTTACTCTGGCCTAATAGCTAAGGTCTTAGACTCGTACTCTGGCCTAATGGTTAAGGTCTTAACTCTTACTCTGGCCTACTGGTTAAGGTCTTAACTCTTACTCTGGCCTAATAGCTAAGGTCTTAACTCTTACGCTGGCCTAATAGCTAAGGTCTTAACTCTTACTCTGGATGAATAGCTAAGGTCTTAGACTCGTACTCTGGCCTAATGGTTAAGGTCTTAACTCTTACTCTGGCCTAATAGCTAAGGTCTTAACTCTTACTCTGGCCTAATAGCTAACGTCTTAGACTCGTACTCTGGCCTAATGGTTAAGGTCTTAACTCTTACTCTGGCCTAATAGCTAAGGTCTTAGACTGGTACTCTGGCCTAATAGCTAAGGTCTTAGACTGGTACTCTGGACTAATAGCTAAGGTCTTAGACTCGTACTCTGACCTACTGGTTAAGGTCTTAACTCGTACTCTGGCCTAATAGCTAAGGTCTTAGACTCGTACTCTGGCCTACTGGTCAAGGTCTTAACTCTTACTCTGGAATACTGGTTAAGGTCTTAACTCTTACTTTGGCCTACTTTTTAAGGTCTTAACTCCTACTCTGGCCTACTGGTTAAGGTCTTAACTCTTACTCTGGCCTAATAGCTAAGGTCTTAACTCTTACTCTGGCCTAATAGCTAAGGTCTTAGACTCATACTCTGGCCTAATGGTTAAGGTCTTAACTCTTACTCTGGCCTACTGGTTAAGGTCTTAACTCTTACTCTGGCCTAATAGCTAAAGTCTTAGACTCATACTCTGGCCTAATGGTTAAGGTCTTAACTCTTACTCTGGCCTATTGGTTAAGGTCTTAACTCTTACTCTGGCCTAATAACTAAGGTCTTAACTCTTACTCTGGCCTAATAGCTAAGGTCTTAACACTTACTCTGGCCTAATAGCTAAGGTCTTAACTCTTACTCTGGCCTAATAGCTAAGGTCTTAGACTCATACTCTGGCCTAATGGTTAAGGTCTTAACTCTTACTCTGGCCTAATAGCTAAGGTCTTAACTCTTACGCTGGCCTAATGGCTAAGGTCTTAACTCTTACTCTGGCCGAATAGCTAAGGTCTTAGACTCGTACTCTGGCCTAATGGTTAAGGTCTTAACTCTTACTCTGGCCTAATAGCTAAGGTCTTAACTCTTACTCTGGCCTAATAGCTAAGGTCTTAGACCCATACTCCGGCCTAATGTTTAAGGTCTTAACTCTTACTCTGGCCTAATAGCTAAGGTCTTAGACTGGTACTCTGGCCTAATAGCTAAGGTCTTAGACTCGTACTCTGACCTACTGGTTAAGGTCTTAACTCGTACTCTGGCCTAATAGCTAAGGTCTTAACACTTACTCTGGCCTAATAGCTAAGGTCTTAACTCTTACTCTGGCCTAATAGCTAAGGTCTTAGACTCATACTCTGGCCTAATGGTTAAGGTCTTAACTCTTACTCTGGCCTAATAGCTAAGGTCTTAACTCTTACGCTGGCCTAATGGCTAAGGTCTTAACTCTTACTCTGGCCGAATAGCTAAGGTCTTAGACTCGTACTCTGGCCTAATGGTTAAGGTCTTAACTCTTACTCTGGCCTATTGGTTAAGGTCTTAACTCTTACTCTGGCCTAATAACTAAGGTCTTAACTCTTACTCTGGCCTAATAGCTAAGGTCTTAACACTTACTCTGGCCTAATAGCTAAGGTCTTAACTCTTACTCTGGCCTAATAGCTAAGGTCTTAGACTCATACTCTGGCCTAATGGTTAAGGTCTTAACTCTTACTCTGGCCTAATAGCTAAGGTCTTAACTCTTACGCTGGCCTAATGGCTAAGGTCTTAACTCTTACTCTGGCCGAATAGCTAAGGTCTTAGACTCGTACTCTGGCCTAATGGTTAAGGTCTTAACTCTTACTCTGGCCTATTGGTTAAGGTCTTAACTCTTACTCTGGCCTAATAACTAAGTTCTTAACTCTTACTCTGGCCTAATAGCTAAGGTCTTAACTCTTACTCTGGCCTAATAGATAAGGTCTCAACTCTTACTCTGGCCTAATAGCTAAGGTCTTAGACTCGTACTCTGGCCTAATGGTTAAGGTCTTAACTCTTACTCTGGCCTACTGGTTAAGGTCTTAACTCTTACTCTGGCCTAATAGCTAAGGTCTTAACTCTTACGCTGGCCTAATAGCTAAGGTCTTAACTCTTACTCTGGATGAATAGCTAAGGTCTTAGACTCGTACTCTGGCCTAATGGTTAAGGTCTTAACTCTTACTCTGGCCTAATAGCTAAGGTCTTAACTCTTACTCTGGCCTAATAGCTAACGTCTTAGACTCGTACTCTGGCCTAATGGTTAAGGTCTTAACTCTTACTCTGGCCTAATAGCTAAGGTCTTAGACTGGTACTCTGGCCTAATAGCTAAGGTCTTAGACTGGTACTCTGGACTAATAGCTAAGGTCTTAGACTCGTACTCTGACCTACTGGTTAAGGTCTTAACTCGTACTCTGGCCTAATAGCTAAGGTCTTAGACTCGTACTCTGGCCTACTGGTCAAGGTCTTAACTCTTACTCTGGAATACTGGTTAAGGTCTTAACTCTTACTTTGGCCTACTTTTTAAGGTCTTAACTCCTACTCTGGCCTACTGGTTAAGGTCTTAACTCTTACTCTGGCCTAATAGCTAAGGTCTTAACTCTTACTCTGGCCTAATAGCTAAGGTCTTAGACTCATACTCTGGCCTAATGGTTAAGGTCTTAACTCTTACTCTGGCCTACTGGTTAAGGTCTTAACTCTTACTCTGGCCTAATAGCTAAAGTCTTAGACTCATACTCTGGCCTAATGGTTAAGGTCTTAACTCTTACTCTGGCCTATTGGTTAAGGTCTTAACTCTTACTCTGGCCTAATAACTAAGGTCTTAACTCTTACTCTGGCCTAATAGCTAAGGTCTTAACACTTACTCTGGCCTAATAGCTAAGGTCTTAACTCTTACTCTGGCCTAATAGCTAAGGTCTTAGACTCATACTCTGGCCTAATGGTTAAGGTCTTAACTCTTACTCTGGCCTAATAGCTAAGGTCTTAACTCTTACGCTGGCCTAATGGCTAAGGTCTTAACTCTTACTCTGGCCGAATAGCTAAGGTCTTAGACTCGTACTCTGGCCTAATGGTTAAGGTCTTAACTCTTACTCTGGCCTAATAGCTAAGGTCTTAACTCTTACTCTGGCCTAATAGCTAAGGTCTTAGACCCATACTCCGGCCTAATGTTTAAGGTCTTAACTCTTACTCTGGCCTAATAGCTAAGGTCTTAGACTGGTACTCTGGCCTAATAGCTAAGGTCTTAGACTCGTACTCTGACCTACTGGTTAAGGTCTTAACTCGTACTCTGGCCTAATAGCTAAGGTCTTAGACTCGTACTCTGGCCTACTGGTCAAGGTCTTAACTCTTACTCTGGAATACTGGTTAAGCTCTTAACTCTTACTTTGGCCTACTGGTTACAGTCTTAACTCCTACTCTGGCCTACTGGTTAAGGTCTTAACTCTTACTCTGGCCTAATAGCTAAGGTCTTAACTCTTACTCTGGCCTAATAGCTAAGGTCTTAGACTCATACTCTGGCCTAATGGTTAAGGTCTTAACTCTTACTCTGGCCTACTGGTTAAGGTCTTAACTCTTACTCTGGGCTAATAGGTAAGGGCTTAGACTCGTACTCTGGCCTAATGGTTAAGGTCTTAACTCTTACTCTGGCCTACTGGTTAAGGTCTTAACTCTTACTCTGGCCTAATAGCTAAGGTCCTAACTCTTACTCTGGCCTAATAGCTAAGGTCTTAGACTCGTACTCTGGCCTAATGGTTAAGGTCTTAACTCTTACTCTGGCCTAATAGCTAAGGTCTTAGACTGGTACTCTGGCCTAATAGCTAAGGTCTTAGACTGGTACTCTGGACTAATAGCTAAGGTCTTAGACTCGTACTCTGACCTACTGGTTAAGGTCTTAACTCGTACTCTGGCCTAATAGCTAAGGTCTTAGACTTGTACTCTGGCCTACTGGTCAAGGTCTTAACTCTTACTCTGGAATACTGGTTAAGGTCTTAGCTCTTACTTTGGCCTACTGGTTAAGGTCTTAACTCCTACTCTGGCCTACTGGTTAAGGTCCTAACTCTTACTCTGGCCTAATAGCTAAGGTCTTAACTCTTACTCTGGCCTAATAGCTAAGGTCTTAGACTCATACTCTGGCCTAATGGTTAAGGTCTTAACTCTTACTCTGGCCTACTGGTTAAGGTCTTAACTCTTACTCTGGCCTAATAGCTAAAGTCTTAGACTCATACTCTGGCCTAATGGTTAAGGTCTTAACTCTTACTCTGGCCTATTGGTTATGGTCTTAACTCTTACTCTGGCCTAATAACTAAGGTCTTAACTCTTACTTTGGCCTAATATCTAAGGTCTTAACACTTACTCTGGCCTAATAGCTAAGGTCTTAACTCTTACTCTGGCCTAATAGCTAAGGTCTTAGACTCATACTCTGGCCCAATGGTTAAGGTCTTAACTCTTACTCTGGCCTAATAGCTAAGGTCTTAACTCTTACGCTGGCCTAAGGTCTCAACTCTTACTCTGGCCGAATAGCTAAGGTCTTAGACTCGTACTCTGGCCTAATGGTTAAGGTCTTAACTCTTACTCTGGCCTAATAGCTAAGGTCTTAACTCTTACTCTGGCCTAATAGCTAAGGTCTTAGACTCATACTCCGGCCTAATGTTTAAGGTCCTAACTCTTACTCTGGCCTAATAGCTAAGGTCTTAGACTCATACTCTGGCCAAATGGTTAAGGTCTTAACTCTTACTCTGGCCTAATAGCTAAGGTCTTAGACTCTTACTCTGGCCTACTGGTTAAGGTCTTAACTCTTACTCTGGCCTACTGGTTAAGGTCTTAACTCTTACTCTGGCTTAATAGCTAAGGTCTTAACTCTTACGCTGGCCTAATAGCTAAGGTCTTAACTCTTACTCTGGCCAAATAGCTACGGTCTTAAACTCATACTCTGGCCTAATGTTTAAGGTCTTAAATCTTACTCTGGCCTTATAGCTAAGGTCTTAGACTGGTACTCTGGCCTAATAGCTAAGGTCTTAGACTCGTACTCTGACCTACTGGTTAAGGTCTTAACTCGTAATCTGGCCTAATAGCTAAAGTCTTAGACTTGTACTCTGGCCTACTGGTCAAGGTCTTAACTCTTACTCTGGAATACTGGTTAAGGTCTTAACTCTTACTTTGGCCTACTGGTTAAGGTCTTAACTCCTACTCTGGCCTACTGGTTAAGGTCTTAACTCTTACTCTTGCCTAATAGCTAAGGTCTTAAATCTTATTCTGGCCTAATAGCTAAGGTCTTAGACTCATACTCTGGCCTAATAGCTAAGGTCTTAACTCTTACTCTGGCCTAATAGCTAAGGTCTTAGACTCGTACTCTGGCCTAATGGTTAAGGTCTTAACTCTTACTCTGGCCTACTGGTTAAGGTCTTAACTCTTACTCTGGCCTAATAGCTAAAGTCTTAGACTCGTACTCTGGCCTAATGGTTAAGGTCTTAACTCTTACTCTGGCCTATTGCTTAAGGTCTTAACTCTTACTCTGGCCTAATAACTAAGGTCTTAACTCTTACTCTGGCCTAATAGCTAAGGTCTTAACTCTTACTCTGGCCTAATAGCTAAGGTCTTAGACTCATACTCTGGCCTAATGGTTAAGGTCTTAACTCTTACTCTGGCCTACTGGTTAAGGTCTTAACTCTTACTCTGGCCTAATAGCTAAGGTCTTAACTCTTACTCTGGCCTAATAGCAAAGGTATTAGACTCGTAATCTGGCCTAATGGTTAAGGTCTTAACTCTTACTCTGGCCTAATAGCTAAGGTCCTAACTCTTACTCTGGCCTAATAGCTTAGGTCTTAGACTCGTACTCTGGCCTAATGGTTAAGGTCTTAACTCTTACTCTGGCCTACTGGTTAAGGTCTTAACTCTTATTCTGGCCTAATAGCTAATGTCTTAGACTCGTACTCTGGCCTAATGGTTAAGGTCTTAACTCTTACTCTGGCCTACTGGTTAAGGTCTTAACTCTTACTCTGGCCTAATAGCTAAGGTCTTAACTCTTACTCTGGCCTAATAGCTAAGGTCTTAGACTCGTACTCTGGCCTAATAGCAAAGGTATTAGACTCGTAATCTGGCCTAATGGTTAAGGTCTTAACTCTTACTCTGGCCTAATAGCTAAGGTCCTAACTCTTACTCTGGCCTAATAGCTGAGGTCTTAGACTCGTACTCTGGACTAATAGCTAAGGTCTTAGACTCGTACTCTGACCTACTGGTTAAGGTCTTAACTCGTACTCTGGCCTAATAGCTAATGTCTTAGACTCGTACTCTGGCCTACTGGTCAAGGTCTTAACTCTTACTCTGGAATACTGGTTAAGGTCTTAACTCTTACTTTGGCCTACTGGTTAAGGTCTTAACTCCTACTCTGGCCTACTGGTTAAGGTCTTAACTCTTACTCTGGCCTAATAGCTAAGGTCTTAACTCTTACTCTGGCCTAATAGCTAAGGTCTCAGACTCATACTCTGGCCTAATGGTTAAGGTCTTAACTCTTACTCTGGCCTACTGGTTAAGGTCTTAACTCTTACTCTGGCCTAATAGCTAAAGTCTTAGACTCATACTCTGGCCTAATGGTTAAGGTCTTAACTCTTACTCTGGCCTATTGGTTAAGGTCTTAACTCTTACTCTGGCCTAATAGCAAAGGTATTAGACTCGTAATCTGGCCTAATGGTTAAGGTCTTAACTCTTACTCTGGCCTAATAGCTAAGGTCCTAACCCTTACTCTGGCCTAATAGCTGAGGTCTTAAACTCGTACTCTGGACTAACACCTAAGGTCTTAGACTCGTACTCTGACCTACTGGTTAACGTCTTAACTCGTACTCTGGCCTAATAGCTAAGGTCTTAGACTCGTACTCTGGCCTACTGGTCAAGGTCTTAACTCTTACTCTGGAATACTGGTTAAGGTCTTAACTCTTACTCTGGCCTAATAGCTAAGGTCTTAACTCTTACTCTGGCCTAATAGCTAAGGTCTTAGACTCATACTCTGGCCTAATGGTTAAGGTCTTAACTCTTACTCTGGCCTACTGGTTAAGGTCTTAACTCTTACTCTGGCCTAATAGCTAAAGTCTTAGACTCATACTCTGGCCTAATGGTTAAGGTCTTAACTCTTACTCTGGCCTAATAACTAAGGTCTTAACTCTTACTCTGGCCTAATAGCTAAGGTCTTAACTCTTACTCTGGCCTAATAGCTATGGTCTTAACTCTTACTCTGGCCTAATAGCTAAGGTCTTAGACTCATACTCTGGCCTAATGGTTAAGGTCTTAACTCTTACTCTGGCCTAATAGCTAAGGTCTTAACTCTTACGCTGGCCTAATAGCTAAGGTCTCAACTCTTACTCTGGCCGAATAGCTAAGGTCTTAGACTCGTACTCTGGCCTAATGGTTACGGTCTTAACTCTTACTCTGGCCTAATAGCTAAGGTCTTAACTCTTACTCTGGCCTAATAGCTAAGGTCTTAGACTCATACTCCGGCCTAATGTTTAAGGCAGAGGTCTTCAAACTGTGGGGCGCGACCCCCAGGGGGGTCGTGGAGTCCTAGGAAGGGGGTCGCAGATTCCCCAGCTTCACTTGTCCCTGTAAAAAGACAGCCGTCCTGGGCTAATTGAGATCGTTATCAGCTACTTGCCTGAATGAAAGGCAAATGCGCTGGTAATCTGCAAGTGTAAAGGATGCTTGGGAAAAGCTCTGGCTCTTTGTGAAGACAAAGATGTGTGTTTTTTTTAGTTGAAGCACAAAGAGTTATCTACTGGGCTGGGAAGTTCTTGCTTTTAAATCTAACTGCATTTACACAGCCCTTAGTGCCCCTAAAGAGGTGTTGAAGGGACAGTTATGTAAAAAACAGAAAACTGCATTACATACGCTCTGGCATTATTAAAACATACATTTTGAAAGCACCATTTTATTGTAAAACTATTCACACTTTTTGTAGCATTGTATCTTACCCTGTGTGTAATGCAAGTATAACAAATGTACTTACATATTCACAGTGCTTTCCGTCACAGGCTGTGAGTTCGTAGCACTAAAAATACACATCACTATTCTCCACTGCACCAATCAAGATTTAATTCTATGGTTCTCTGGTTACACACAGACCGCTGCAGTGCATTAACTAATAGATGTTTCAAAATGTACTACAGTCCATTTCCCACTGAGCAATAACTTATTATATTTATTTTCATTTACACTGCCCATTATTTTATATGTAGGTACCTGAAGGTGAAAGACCTAAAAACTTACAGAATATTTTGGGCTTATTTATGAGAAGTTTGCATTGCCAGAGCATCACTTTTTGTTGATTCTCCGGTGGCGCAACCATCTCAACCATACCTATGAGGCAGTGCAAAGTCACCCTGCATGGCTTTGCATTGCCTTACTCTGCGTCAAGGATCACGTAAACCTGGGGCAGCTCCAAAAACTGACGCCTCTCCAGTGGAGGCGTAACGAGGAGAAATGTTTTAATTTCTCCTCGTTTTTTCCTCTTTCCATGTGTGCTGCATTCTGCAGCTCTCATAGAAATAGGAAAGCGCCCCTCAGCATTGTTTTGGTGAAGGAAGGTGCCTCTTCCTGTACAAAAACAATTCTGCCTACGTTGGTGCTAGGCAGCAATTTGGGAAGGGAAAAGGACTGGAATGCACCGTATTTCATAATTACAGTGTATTCCTGCCCTTTCACATTGGCTACACCCCTACACTCAATGACCTTTGGTTTGCTAAACACTGTTTAATACAATTTCCCCACCGTAAAAATATTTGCTGTGGTAATTGGGGGCTGTTAGAAATGGGGGTCTCTAGTTGGCAATGGTTTGCACCTTTGTCCAAGTAGGGACCCTTCCTTCTAGTCAGGGTAAGAGGGATATACTACTGAAATAACCCCTGCTCACCCCCTTGGTAGCTTGGCATGAGCAGTCAGGCTTATTTCAGAGGCAGTGTGTAAAGGATTTGCACATAACCAACAGCAATACACTGAAAACACTATGAAAGGACACCACACCAGTTTAGAAAAATATCCAATACTTTATATATTCAAAACAAGACTAAAATGTTACAAATCCAACATACAGTACTTAATAATATGCACTTTGCGGGGAGCTGGCGTCGGTCGGTTGGTCCTTACTGCGGTGTGGGATGGGGCACCGTGTCGCAAGACTTGCGAGCAGTGCTCCAAGCCACGGTGTGGTCACAGTTGTCGAAGTCAGTGACTGCGTCGGTGAGACCAGGACGGCGAAGTGAATCGAGGCAGTGCGGAGTGCAGTGCCCACAGGTCACGGTGCAAGCAACAGCTTGGCGATTGTCATCAGTGAGACCAGGGTTGCGGTGCAAGATGCAGCGGTGCCCTCTGCGGTGCCTTCAGGGCATGGAGCCAGCGGCAGTGATGGAGTCGGTTGCTTTTCCCCCTCTGTCGCATCTGAAACCACGGTTCCAGAGGCGGTATTTTCGAACACAGAACATAAAAATCATCTTACTAAAAGATGCATTTTTATATTCTGAGTTCAGGCATGCTAAACCCCATTTCTCTATCTTGTCCCAATGGGAAGATATGCTCATAAGATGTTATAAGTAAACTCCCATTATCCTATGAGACAGATAGCCTTTCCATAGTGAAAAATTGAACTCACTGTAATTCACTACCAAGACATGTCTCACACACCAGTATATGACATACCCTTAATATACACGGCACCCTGCCCACAGGGTTACCTTGGGCCTACCTTAGGGGTGCCTTACATGTAAGAAAAGTGAAGATTAGGGCTTGGCAAGTGGGTGCACTTGCCAGGTCGACATGACAGTTACAAACCGTGCAGACTCTGCAATGGCAGGTCTGATAACCCTTTTCAGGGCTGCATGGGTGAGTGGCACAATCAGTACTGCAGGCCCACCAGCAGCATTTGATTTACAGGCCCCGGCACCCTCAGTGCACTTTACTAGGGACTTACTAGTAAGTCAAACATGCCAATCATGGAAACACCAATCCATAATACAATTTACAATAGGAGCACTTGCACTTTAACACTGAACAGCAGTGAGAAAGTGCACAGAGACACTGAACCAGCAAAAACAGAGCCAAAACTAGGTGAGAAAGGAAAAAAACAGGGGATACATGCCAAAAGATGGCAGGTATAACAGGGGCATTTATAGTTATCGATAGATTTTGATGATGAGGAGAACCAGTTTCTAGAAAATATTGTCCGAAGGGGTCCTTACACCTAAGAAGGTTTGACAAGGGGGTCTCGATATCAAAAAGTTTGAAGACCACTGGTTTAAGGTCTTAACTCTTACTCTGGCCTAATAGCTAAGGTCTTAGACTGGTACTCTGGCCTAATAGCTAAGGTCTTAGACTCGTACTCTGACCTACTGGTTAAGGTCTTAACTCGTACTCTGGCCTAATAGCTAAGGTCTTAGACTCGTACTCTGGCCTACTGGTCAAGGTCTTAACTCTTACTCTGGAATACTGGTTAAGCTCTTAACTCTTACTTTGGCCTACTGGTTACGGTCTTAACTCCTACTCTGGCCTACTGGTTAAGGTCTTAACTCTTCCTCTGGCCTAATAGCTAAGGTCTTAACTCTTACTCTGGCCTAATAGCTAAGGTCTTAGACTCATACTCTGGCCTAATGGTTAAGGTCTTAACTCTTTCTCTGGCCTACTGGTTAAGGTCTTAACTCTTACTCTGGGCTAATAGGTAAGGGCTTAGACTCGTACTCTGGCCTAATGGTTAAGGTCTTAACTCTTACTCTGGCCTACTGGTTAAGGTCTTAACTCTTACTCTGGCCTAATAGCTAAGGTCCTAACTCTTACTCTGGCCTAATAGCTAAGGTCTTAGACTCATACTCTGGCCAAATGGTTAAGGTCTTAACTCTTACTCTGGCCTAATAGCTAAGGTCTTAGACTCTTACTCTGGCCTACTGGTTAAGGTCTTAACTCTTACTCGGGCCTACTGGTTAAGGTCTTAACTCTTACTCTGGCTTAATAGCTAAGGTCTTAACTCTTACGCTGGCCTAATAGCTAAGGTCTTAACTCTTACTCTGGCCAAATAGCTAAGGTCTTAAACTCATACTCTGGCCTAATGTTTAAGGTCTTAACTCTTACTCTGGCCTTATAGCTAAGGTCTTAGACTGGTACTCTGGCCTAATAGCTAAGGTCTTAGACTCGTACACTGACCTACTGGTTAAGGTCTTAACTCGTAATCTGGCCTAATAGCTAAGGTCTTAGACTTGTACTCTGGCCTACTGGTCAAGGTCTTAACTCTTACTCTGGAATACTGGTTAAGGTCTTAACTCTTACTTTGGCCTACTGGTTAAGGTCTTAACTCTTACTCTGGCCTACTGGTTAAGGTCTTAACTCTTACTCTGGCCTAATAGGTAAGGGCTTAGACTCGTACTCTGGCCTAATGGTTAAGGTCTTAACTCTTACTCTGGCCTACTGGTTAAGGTCTTAACTCTTACTCTGGCCTAATAGCTAAGGTCTTAACTCTTACTCTGGCCTAATAGCAAAGGTATTAGACTCATAATCTGGCCTAATGGTTAAGGTCTTAACTCTTACTCTGGCCTAATAGCTAAGGTCCTAACTCTTACTCTGGCCTAATAGCTAAGGTCTTAGACTCGTACTCTGGCCTAATGGTTAAGGTCTTAACTCTTACACTGGCCTACTGGTTAAGGTCTTAACTCTTATCCTGGCGTAATAGCTAATGTCTCAGACTCGTACTCTGGCCTAATGGTTAAGGTCTTAACTCTTACTCTGGCCTACTGGTTAAAGTCTTAACTCTTACTCTGGCCTAATAGCTAAGGTCTTAGACTCGTACTCTGGCCTAATGGTTAAGGTCTTAACTCTTACTCTGGCCTATTGGTTAAGGTCTTAACTCTTACTCTGGCCTAATAACTAAGTTCTTAACTCTTACTCTGGCCTAATAGCTAAGGTCTTAACTCTTACTCTGGCCTAATAGATAAGGTCTCAACTCTCACTCTGGCCTAATAGCTAAGGTCTTAGACTCGTACTCTGGCCTAATGGTTAAGGTCTTAACTCTTACTCTGGCCTACTGGTTAAGGTCTTAACTCTTACTCTGGCCTAATAGCTAAGGGCTTAGACGCGTATTCTGACCTAATGGTTAAGGTCTTAACTCTTACTCTGGCCTACTGGTTAAGGTCTTAACTCTTACTCTGGCCTAATAGCTAAGGTCTTAACTTTTACTCTGGCCTAATAGCAAAGGTCTTAGACTCGTAATCAGGCCTAATGGTTAAGGTCTTAACTCTTACTCTGGCCTAATAGTTAAGGTCTTAACTCTTACTCTGGCCTAATAGCTAAGGTCTTAGACTCTTACTATGGCCTACAGGTTAAGGTCTTAACTCTTACTCTGGCCTACTGGTTAAGGTCTTAACTCTTACTCTGGCCTAATAGCTAAGGTCTTAGACTCGTACTATGGCCTACAGGTTAAGGTCTTAACTCTTACTCTGGCCTACTGGTTAAGGTCTTAACTCTTACTCTGGCCTAATAGCTAAGGTCTTAACTCTTACTCTGGCCTACTGGTTAAGGTCTTAACTCTTACTCTGGCCTAATAGCTAAGGTCTTAACTCTTACGCTGGCCTAATAGCTAAGGTCTTAACTCTTACTCTGGACGAATAGCTAAGGTCTTAGACTCGTACTCTGGCCTAATGGTTAAGGTCTTAACTCTTACTCTGGCCTAATAGCTAAGGTCTTAACTCTTACTCTGGCCTAATAGCTAAGGTCTTAGACTCGTACTCTGGCCTAATGGTTAAGGTCTTAACTCTTACTCTGGCCTAATAGCTAAGGTCTTAGACTGGTACTCTGGCCTAATAGCTAAGGTCTTAGACTGGTACTCTGGACTAATAGCTAAGGTCTTAGACTCGTACTCTGACCTACTGGTTAAGGTCTTAACTCGTACTCTGGCCTAATAGCTAAGGTCTTAGACTCGTACTCTGGCCTACTGGTCAAGGTCTTAACTCTTACTCTGGAATACTGGTTAAGGTCTTAACTCTTACTTTGGCCTACTGGTTAAGGTCTTAACTCCTACTCTGGCCTACTGGTTAAGGTCTTAACTCTTACTCTGGCCTAATAGCTAAGGTCTTAACTCTTACTCTGGCCTAATAGCTAAGGTCTTAGACTCATACTCTGGCCTAATGGTTAAGGTCTTTACTCTTACTCTGGCCTACTGGTTAAGGTCTTAACTCTTACTCTGGCCTAATAGCTAAAGTCTTAGACTCATACTCTGGCCTAATGGTTAAGGTCTTAACTCTTACTCTGGCCTATTGGTTAAGGTCTTAACTCTTACTCTGGCCTAATAACTAAGGTCTTAACTCTTACTCTGGCCTAATAGCTAAGGTCTTAACACTTACTCTGGCCTAATAGCTAAGGTCTTAACTCTTACTCTGGCCTAATAGCTAAGGTCTTAGACTCATACTCTGGCCTAATGGTTAAGGTCTTAACTCTTACTCTGGCCTAATAGCTAAGGTCTTAACTCTTACTCTGGCCTAATAGCTAAGGTCTTAGACTCGTACTATGGCCTACAGGTTAAGGTCTTAACTCGTACTCTGGCCTAATGGTTAAGGTATTAACTCTTACTCTGGCCTACTGGTTAAGGTCTGAACTCTTACTCTGGCCTACTGGTTAAGGTCTTAACTCTTACTCTGGCCTAATAGCTAAGGTCTTAACTCTTACGCTGGCCTAATAGCTAAGGTCTTAACTCTTACTCTGGACGAATAGCTAAGGTCTTAGACTCGTACTCTGGCCTAATGGTTAAGGTCTTAACTCTTACTCTGGCCTAATAGCTAAGGTCTTAACTCTTACTCTGGCCTAATAGCTAAGGTCTTAGACTCGTACTCTGGCCTAATGGTTAAGGTCTTAACTCTTACTCTGGCCTAATAGCTAAGGTCTTAGACTGGTACTCTGGCCTAATAGCTAAGGTCTTAGACTGGTACTCTGGACTAATAGCTAAGGTCTTAGACTCGTACTCTGACCTACTGGTTAAGGTCTTAACTCGTACTCTGGCCTAATAGCTAAGGTCTTAGACGCGTACTCTGGCCTACTGGTCAAGGTCTTAACTCTTACTCTGGAATACTGGTTAAGGTCTTAACTCTTACTTTGGCCTACTGGTTAAGGTCTTAACTCCTACTCTGGCCTACTGGTTAAGGTCTTAACTCTTACTCTGGCCTAATAGCTAAGGTCTTAACTCTTACTCTGGCCTAATAGCTAAGGTCTTAGACTCATACTCTGGCCTAATGGTTAAGGTCTTAACTCTTACTCTGGCCTACTGGTTAAGGTCTTAACTCTTACTCTGGCCTAATAGCTAAAGTCTTAGACTCATACTCTGGCCTAATGGTTAAGGTCTTAACTCTTACTCTGGCATATTGGTTAAGGTCTTAACTCTTACTCTGGCCTAATAACTAAGGTCTTAACACTTACTCTGGCCTAATAGCTAAGGTCTTAACACTTACTCTGGCCTAATAGCTAAGGTCTTAACTCTTACTGTGGCCTAATAGCTAAGGTCTTAGACTCATACCCTGGCCTAATGGTTAAGGTCTTAACTCTTACTCTGGCCTAATAGCTAAGGTCTTAACTCTTACGCTGGCCTAATAGCTAAGGTCTTAACTCTTACTCTGGCCGAATAGCTAAGGTCTTAGACTCGTACTCTGGCCTAATAGCTAAGGTCTTAACTCTTACTCTGGCCTAATAACTAAGGTCTTAGACTCATATTCCGGCCTAATGTTTAAGGTCTTAACTCTTACTCTGGCCGAATAGCTAAGGTCTTAGACTGGTACTCTGGCCTAATAGCTAAGGTCTTAGACTCGTACTCTGACCTACTGGTTAAGGTCTTAACTCGTACTCTGGCCTAATAGCTAAGGTCTTAGACTCGTACTCTGGCCTACTGGTCAAGGTCTTAACTCTTACTCTGGAATACTGGTTAAGGTCTTAACTCTTACTTTGGCCTACTGGTTAAGGTCTTAACTCCTACTCTGGCCTACTGGTTAAGGTCTTAACTCTTACTCTAGCCTAATAGCTAAGGTCTTAACTCTTACTCTGGGCTAATAGGTAAGGGCTTAGACTCGTACTCTGGCCTAATGGTTAAGGTCTTAACTCTTACTCTGGCCTACTGGTTAAGGTCTTAACTCTTACTCTGGCCTAATAGCTAAGGTCTTAGACTCATACTCTGGCGAAATGGTTAAGGTCTTAACTCTTACTCTGGCCTAATAGCTAAGGTCTTAACTCTTACTCTGGCCTAATAGCTAAGGTCTTAGACTCGTACTATGGCCTACAGGTTAAGGTCTTAACTCGTACTCTGGCCTAATGGTTAAGGTAATAACTCTTACTCTGGCCTACTGGTTAAGGTCTTAACTCTTACTCTGGCCTACTGGTTAAGGTCTTAACTCTTACTCTGGCCTAATAGCTAAGGTCTTAACTCTTACGCTGGCCTAATAGCTAAGGTCTTAACTCTTACTCTGGACGAATAGCTAAGGTCTTAGACTCGTACTCTGGCCTAATGGTTACGGTCTTAACTCTTACTCTGGCCTAATAGCTAAGGTCTTAACTCTTACTCTGGCCTAATAGCTAAGGTCTTAGACTCGTACTCTGGCCTAATGGTTAAGGTCTTAACTCTTACTCTGGCCTAATAGCTAAGGTCTTAGACTGGTACTCTGGCCTAATAGCTAAGGTCTTAGACTGGTACTCTGGACTAATAGCTAAGGTCTTAGACTCGTACTCTGACCTACTGCTTAAGGTCTTAACTCGTACTCTGGCCTAATAGCTAAGGTCTTAGACGCGTACTCTGGCCTACTGGTCAAGGTCTTAACTCTTACTCTGGAATACTGGTTAAGGTCTTAACTCTTACTTTGGCCTACTGGTTAAGGTCTTAACTCCTACTCTGGCCTACTGGTTAAGGTCTTAACTCTTACTCTGGCCTAATAGCTAAGGTCTTAACTCTTACTCTGGCCTAATAGCTAAGGTCTTAGACTCATACTCTGGCCTAATGGTTAAGGTCTTAACTCTTACTCTGGCCTACTGGTTAAGGTCTTAACTCTTACTCTGGCCTAATAGCTAAAGTCTTAGACTCATACTCTGGCCTAATGGTTAAGGTCTTAACTCTTACTCTGGCCTATTGGTTAAGGTCTTAACTCTTACTCTGGCCTAATAACTAAGGTCTTAACTCTTACTCTGGCCTAATAGCTAAGGTCTTAACACTTACTCTGGCCTAATAGCTAAGGTCTTAACTCTTACTGTGGCCTAATAGCTAAGGTCTTAGACTCATACCCTGGCCTAATGGTTAAGGTCTTAACTCTTACTCTGGCCTAATAGCTAAGGTCTTAACTCTTACGCTGGCCTAATAGCTAAGGTCTTAACTCTTACTCTGGCCGAATAGCTAAGGTCTTAGACTCGTACTCTGGCCTAATAGCTAAGGTCTTAACTCTTACTCTGGCCTAATAACTAAGGTCTTAGACTCATATTCCGGCCTAATGTTTAAGGTCTTAACTCTTACTCTGGCCGAATAGCTAAGGTCTTAGACTGGTACTCTGGCCTAATAGCTAAGGTCTTAGACTCGTACTCTGACCTACTGGTTAAGGTCTTAACTCGTACTCTGGCCTAATAGCTAAGGTCTTAGACTCGTACTATGGCCTACTGGTCAAGGTCTTAACTCTTACTCTGGAATACTGGTTAAGGTCTTAACTCTTACTTTGGCCTACTGGTTAAGGTCTTAACTCCTACTCTGGCCTACTGGTTAAGGTCTTAACTCTTACTCTGGCCTAATAGCTAATGTCTTAACTCTTACTCTGGCCTAATAGCTAAGGTCTTAGACTCATACTCTGGCCTAATGGTTAAGGTCTTAACTCTTACTCTGGCCTACTGGTTAAGGTCTTAACTCTTACTCTGGGCTAATAGGTAAGGGCTTAGACTCGTACTCTGGCCTAATGGTTAAGGTCTTAACTCTTACTCTGGCCTACTGGTTAAGGTCTTAACTCTTACTCTGGCCTAATAGCTAAGGTCTTAGACTCATACTCTGGCCAAATGGTTAAGGTCTTAACTCTTACTCTGGCCTAATAGCTAAGGTCTTAGACTCTTACTCTGGCCTACTGGTTAAGGTCTTAACTCTTACTCTGGCCTACTGGTTATGGTCTTAACTCTTACTCTGGCCTAATAGCTAAGGTCTTAACTCTTACGCTGGACTAATAGCTAACGTCTTAACTCTTACTCTGGCCAAATAGCTAAGGTCTTAGACTCGTACTCTGGCCTAATGGTTAAGGTCTTAACTCTTACTCTGGCCTAATAGCTAAGGTCTTAACTCTTACTCTGGCCTAATAGCTAAGATCTTAGACTCATACTCTGGCCTAATGTTTAAGGTCTTAACTCTTACTCTGGCCTTATAGCTAAGGTCTTAGACTGGTACTCTGGCCTAATAGCTAAGGTCTTAGACTCGTACTCTGACCTACTGGTTAAGGTCTTAACTCTTAATCTGGCCTAATAGCTAAGGTCTTAGACTCGTACTCTGGCCTACTGGTCAAGGTCTTAACTCTTACTCTGGAATACTGGTTAAGGTCTTAACTCTTACTTTGGCCTACTGGTTAAGGTCTTAACTCCTACTCTGGCCTACTGGTTAAGGTCTTAACTCTTACTCTGGCCTAATAGCTAAGGTCTTAAATCTTACTCTGGCCTAATAGCTAAGGTCTTAGACTCATACTCTGGCCTAATAGCTAAGGTCTTAACTCTTACTCTGGCCTAATAGCTAAGGTCTTAGACTCATACTCTGGCCTAATGGTTAAGGTCTTAACTCTTACTCTGGCCTACTGGTTAAGGTCTTAACTCTTACTCTGGCCTAATAGCTAAAGTCTTAGACTCATACTCTGGCCTAATGGTTAAGGTCTTAACTCTTACTCTGGCCTATTGGTTAAGGTCTTAACTCTTACTCTGGCCTAATATCTAAGGTCTTAACTCTTACTCTGGCCTAATAGCTAAGGTCTTAACACTTACTCTGGCCTAATAGCTAAGGTCTTAACTCTTACTCTGGCCTAATAGCTAAGGTCTTAGACTCATACTCTGGCCTAATGGTTAAGGTCTTAACTCTTACTCTGGCCTACTGGTTAAGGTCTTAACTCTTACTCTGGCCTAATAGCTAAGGTCTTAACTCTTACTCTGGCCTAATAGCAAAGGTATTAGACTCGTAATCTGGCCTAATGGTTAAGGTCTTAACTGTTACTCTGGCCTAATAGCTAAGGTCCCAACTCTTACTCTGGCCTAATAGCTGAGGTCTTAGACTCGTACTCTGGCCTAATGGTTAAGGTCTTAACTCTTACTCTGGCCTACTGGTTAAGGTCTTAACTCTTATTCTGGCCTAATAGCTAATGTCTTAGACTCGTACTCTGGCCTAATGGTTAAGGTCTTAACTCTTACTCTGGCCTACTGGTTAAGGTCTTAACTCCTACTCTGGCCTAATAGCTAAGGTCTTAGACTCGTACTCTGGCCTAATGGTTAACGTCTTAACTCTTACTCTGGCCTATTGGTTAAGGTCTTCACTCTTACTCTGGCCTAATAGCTAAGGTCTTAGACTAGTACTCTGGCCTAATGGTTAAGGTCTTAACTCTTACTCTGGCCTATTGGTTAAGGTCTTAACTCTTACTCTGGCCTAATAACTAAGGTCTTAACTCTTACTCTGGCCTAATAGCTAAGGTCTTAACTCTTACACTGGCCTAATAGCTAAGGTCTTAGACTCATACTCTGGCCTAATGTTTAAGGTCTTAACTCTTACTCTGGCCTAATAGCTAAGGTCTTAGACTGGTACTCTGGCCTAATAGCTTAGGTCTTAGACTCGTACTCTGACCTACTGGTTAAGGTCTTAACTCGTATTCTGGCCTAATAGCTAAGGTCTTAGACTCGTACTCTGGCCTACTGGTCAAGGTCTTAACTCTTACTCTGGAATACTGGTTAAGGTCTTAACTCTTACTTTGGCCTACTGGTTAAGGTCTTAACTCCTACTCTGGCCTACTGGTTAAGGTCTTAACTCTTACTCTGGCCCAATAGCTAAGGTCTTAAATCTTACTCTAGCCTAATAGCTAAGGTCTTAGACTCATACTCTGGCCTAATAGCTAAGGTCTTAACTCTTACTCTGGCCTAATAGCTAAGGTCTTAGACTCGTACTCTGGCCTAATGGTTAAGGTCTTAACTCTTACTCTGTCCTACTGGTTAAGGTCTTAACTCTTACTCTGGCCTAATAGCTAAAGTCTTAGACTCATACTCTGGCCTACTGGTTAAGGTCTTAACTCTTACTCTGGCCCAATAGCTAAGGTCTTAAATCTTACTCTGGCCTAATAGCTAAGGTCTTAGACTCATACTCTGGCCTAATAGCTAAGGTCTTAACTCTTACTCTGGCCTAATATCTAAGGTCTTAGACTCGTACTCTGGCCTAATGGTTAAGGTCTTAACTCTTACTCTGTCCTACTGGTTAAGGTCTTAACTCTTACTCTGGCCTAATAGCTAAAGTCTTAGACTCATACTCTGGCCTAATGGTTAAGGTCTTAACTCTTACTCTGGCCTATTGGGTAAGGTCTTAACTCTTACTCTGGCCTAATAACTAAGGTCTTAACTCTTACTCTGGCCTAATAGCTAAGGTCTTAGACTCATACTCTGGCCAAATAGCTAAGGTCTTAACTCTTACTCTGGCCTAATAGCTAAGGTCTTAGACTTGTACTCTGGCCTAATGGTTAAGGTCTTAACTCTTACTCTGTCCTACTGGTTAAGGTCTTAACTCTTACTCTGGCCTAATAGCTAAAGTCTTAGACTCATACTCTGGCCTACTGGTTAAGGTCTTAACTCTTACTCTGGCCCAATAGCTAAGGTCTTAAATCTTACTCTGGCCTAATAGCTAAGGTCTTAGACTCATACTCTGGCCTAATAGCTAAGGTCTTAACTCTTACTCTGGCCTAATAGCTAAGGTCTTAGACTCGTACTCTGGCCTAATGGTTAAGGTCTTAACTCCTACTCTGGCCTACTGGTTAAGGTCTTAACTCTTACTCTGGCCCAATAGCTAAGGTATTAAATTTTACTCTGGCCTAATAGCTAAGATCTTAGACTCATACTCTGGCCTAATAGCTAAGGTCTTAACTCTTACTCTGGCCTAATAGCTAAGGTCTTAGACTCGTACTCTGGCCTAATGGTTAAGGTCTTAACTCTTACTCTGTCCTACTGGTTAAGGTCTTAACTCTTACTCTGGCCTAATAGCTAAAGTCTTAGACTCATACTCTGGCCTACTGGTTAAGGTCTTAACTCTTACTCTGGCCCAATAGCTAAGGTCTTAAATCTTACTCTGGCCTAATAGCTAAGGTCTTAGACTCATACTCTGGCCTAATAGCTAAGGTCTTAACTCTTACTCTGGCCTAATAGCTAAGGTCTTAGACTCGTACTCTGGTCTAATGGTTAAGGTCTTAACTCTTACTCTGTCCTACTGGTTAAGGTTTTAACTCTTACTCTGGCCTAATAGCTAAAGTCTTAGACTCATACTCTGGCCTAATGGTTAAGGTCTTAACTGTTACTCTGGCCTATTGGTTAAGGTCTTAACTCTTACTCTGGCCTAATAGCTAAGGTCTTAACTCTTACTCTGTCCTACTGGTTAAGGTTTTAACTCTTACTCTGGCCTAATAGCTAAAGTCTTAGACTCATACTCTGGCCTAATGGTTAAGGTCTTAACTGTTACTCTGGCCTATTGGTTAAGGTCTTAACTCTTACTCTGGCCCAATAGCTAAGGTCTTAAATCTTACTCTGGCCTAATAGCTAAGGTCTTAGACTCATACTCTGGCCTAATAGCTAAGGTCTTAACTCTTACTCTGGCCTAATAGCTAAGGTCTTAGACTCGTACTCTGGTCTAATGGTTAAGGTCTTAACTCTTACTCTGTCCTACTGGTTAAGGTTTTAACTCTTACTCTGGCCTAATATCTAAGGTCTTAGACTCGTACTCTGGCCTAATGGTTAAGGTCTTAACTCTTACTCTGTCCTACTGGTTAAGGTCTTAACTCTTACTCTGGCCTAATAGCTAAAGTCTTAGACTCATACTCTGGCCTAATGGTTAAGGTCTTAACTCTTACTCTGGCCTATTGGTTAAGGTCTTAACTCTTACTCTGGCCTAATAACTAAGGTCTTAACTCTTACTCTGGCCTAATAGCTAAGGTCTTAGACTCATACTCTGGCCAAATAGCTAAGGTCTTAACTCTTACTCTGGCCTAATAGCTAAGGTCTTAGACTTATACTCTGGCCTAATGGTTAAGGTCTTAACTCTTACTCTGTCCTACTGGTTAAGGTCTTAACTCTTACTCTGGCCTAATAGCTAAAGTCTTAGACTCATACTCTGGCCTACTGGTTAAGGTCTTAACTCTTACTCTGGCCCAATAGCTAAGGTCTTAAATCTTACTCTGGCCTAATAGCTAAGGTCTTAGACTCATACTCTGGCCTAATAGCTAAGGTCTTAACTCTTACTCTGGCCTAATAGCTAAGGTCTTAGACTCGTACTCTGGCCTAATGGTTAAGGTCTTAACTCCTACTCTGGCCTACTTGTTAAGGTCTTAACTCTTACTCTGGCCCAATAGCTAAGGTATTAAATATTACTCTGGCCTAATAGCTAAGGTCTTAGACTCATACTCTGGCCTAATAGCTAAGGTCTTAACTCTTACTCTGGCCTAATAGCTAAGGTCTTAGACTCGTACTCTGGCCTAATGGTTAAGGTCTTAACTCTTACTCTGTCCTACTGGTTAAGGTCTTAACTCTTACTCTGGCCTAATAGCTAAAGTCTTAGACTCATACTCTGGCCTACTGGTTAAGGTCTTAACTCTTACTCTGGCCCAATAGCTAAGGTCTTAAATCTTACTCTGGCCTAATAGCTAAGGTCTTAGACTCATACTCTGGCCTAATAGCTAAGGTCTTAACTCTTACTCTGGCCTAATAGCTAAGGTCTTAGACTCGTACTCTGGTCTAATGGTTAAGGTCTTAACTCTTACTCTGTCCTACTGGTTAAGGTTTTAACTCTTACTCTGGCCTAATAGCTAAAGTCTTAGACTCATACTCTGGCCTAATGGTTAAGGTCTTAACTGTTACTCTGGCCTATTGGTTAAGGTCTTAACTCTTACTCTGGCCTAATAGCTAAGGTCTTAACACTTACTCTGGCCTAATAGCTAAGGTCTTAACTCTTACTCTGGCCTAATAGCTAAGGTCTTAGACTCATACTCTGGCCTAATGGTTAAGGTCTTAACTCTTACTCTGGCCTACTGGTTAAGGTCTTAACTCTTACTCTGGCATAATAGGTAAGGGCTTAGACTCATACTCTGGCCTAATGGTTAAGGTCTTAACTCTTACTCTGGCCTACTGGTTAAGGTCTTAACTCTTACTCTGGCCTAATAGCTAAGGTCTTAACTCTTACTCTGGCCTAATAGCAAAGGTATTAGACTATTATTCTGGCCTAATGGTTAAGGTCTTAACTCTTACTCTGGCCTAATAGCTAAGGTCCTAACTCTTACTCTGGCCTAATAGCTAAGGTCTTAGACTCGTACTCTGGCCTAATGGTTAAGGTCTTAACTCTTACTCTGGCCGACTGGTTAAGGTCTTAACTCTTATTCTGGCCTAATAGCTAATGTCTCAGACTCGTACTCTGGCCTAATGGTTAAGGTCTTAACTCTCACTCTGGCCTACTGGTTAAAGTCTTAACTCTTACTCTGGCCTAATAGCTATGGTCTTAGACTCGTACTCTGGCCTAATGGTTAAAGTCTTAACTCTTACTCTGGCCTATTGGTTAAGGTCTTAACTCTTACTCTGGCCTAATAACTAAGTTCTTAACTCTTACTCTGGCCTAATAGCCAAGGTCTTAACTCTTACTCTGGCCTCATAGATAAGGTCTTAACTCTTATTCTGGCCTAATAGCTAATGTCTTAGACTCGTACTCTGGCCTAATGGTTAAGGTCTTAACTCTTACTCTGGCCTACTGGTTAAGGTCTTAACTCCTACTCTGGCCTAATAGCTAAGGTCTTAGACTCGTACTCTGGCCTAATGGTTAACGTCTTAACTCTTACTCTGGCCTATTGGTTAAGGTCTTCACTCTTACTCTGGCCTAAGAGCTAAGGTCTTAGACTAGTACTCTGGCCTAATGGTTAAGGTCTTAACTCTTACTCTGGCCTATTGGTTAAGGTCTTAACTCTTACTCTGGCCTAATAACTAAGGTCTTAACTCTTACTCTGGCCTAATAGCTAAGGTCTTAACTCTTACACTGGCCTAATAGCTAAGGTCTTAGACTCATACTCTGGCCTAATGTTTAAGGTCTTAACTCTTACTCTGGCCTAATAGCTAAGGTCTTAGACTGGTACTCTGGCCTAATAGCTAAGGTCTTAGACTCGTACTCTGACCTACTGGTTAAGGTCTTAACTCGTAATCTGGCCTAATAGCTAAGGTCTTAGACTCGTACTCTGGCCTACTGGTCAAGGTCTTAACTCTTACTCTGGAATACTGGTTAAGGTCTTAACTCTTACTTTGGCCTACTGGTTAAGGTCTTAACTCCTACTCTGGCCTACTGGTTAAGGTCTTAACTCTTACTCTGGCCCAATAGCTAAGGTCTTAAATCTTACTCTAGCCTAATAGTTAAGGTCTTAGACTCATACTCTGGCCTAATAGCTAAGGTCTTAACTCTTACTCTGGCCTAATAGCTAAGGTCTTAGACTCGTACTCTGGCCTAATGGTTAAGGTCTTAACTCTTACTCTGTCCTACTGGTTAAGGTCTTAACTCTTACTCTGGCCTAATAGCTAAAGTCTTAGACTCATACTCTGGCCTACTGGTTAAGGTCTTAACTCTTACTCTGGCCCAATAGCTAAGGTCTTAAATCTTACTCTGGCGTAATAGCTAAGGTCTTAGACTCATACTCTGGCCTAATAGCTAAGGTCTTAACTCTTACTCTGGCCTAATAGCTAAGGTCTTAGACTCATACTCTGGCCTAATGGTTAAGGTCTTAACTCTTACTCTGGCCTATTGGTTAAGGTCTTAACTCTTACTCTGGCCTAATAACTAAGGTCTTAACTCTTACTCTGGCCTAATAGCTAAGGTCTTAACACTTACTCTGGCCTAATAGCTAAGGTCTTAACTCTTACTCTGGCCTAATAGCTAAGGTCTTAGACTCATACTCTGGCCTAATAGCTAAGGTCTTAACTCTTACTCTGGCCTAATAGCTAAGGTCTTAGACTCGTACTATGGCCTAATGGTTAAGGTCTTAACTCTTACTCTGTCCTACTGGTTAAGGTCTTAACTCTTACTCTGGCCTAATAGCTAAAGTCTTAGACTCATACTCTGGCCTAATGGTTAAGGTCTTAACTCTTACTCTGGCCTATTGGTTAAGGTCTTAACTCTTACTCTGGCCTAATAACTAAGGTCTTAACTCTTACTCTGGCCTAATAGCTAAGGTCTTAACACTTACTCTGGCCTAATAGCTAAGGTCTTAACTCTTACTCTGGCCTAATAGCTAAGGTCTTAGACTCATACTCTGGCCTAATAGCTAAGGTCTTAACTCTTACTCTGGCCTAATAGCTAAGGTCTTAGACTCGTACTCTGGCCTAATGGTTAAGGTCTTCACTCTTACTCTGTCCTACTGGTTAAGGTCTGAACTCTTACTCTGGCCTAATAGCTAAAGTCTTAGACTCATACTCTGGCCTACTGGTTAAGGTCTTAACTCTTACTCTGGCCCAATAGCTAAGGTCTTAAATCTTACTCTGGCCTAATAGCTAAGGTCTTAGACTCATACTCTGGCCTAATAGCTAAGGTCTTAACTCTTACTCTGGCCTAATAGCTAAGGTCTTAGACTCGTACTCTGGCCTAATGGTTAAGGTCTTAACTCCTACTCTGGCCTACTGGTTAAGGTCTTAACTCTTACACTGGCCCAATAGCTAAGGTCTTAAATCTTACTCTGGCCTAATAGCTAAGGTCTTAGACTCATACTCTGGCCTAATAGCTAAGGTCTTAACTCTTACTCTGGCCTAATAGCTAAGGTCTTAGACTCGTACTCTGGCCTAATGGTTAAGGTCTTAACTCTTACTCTGTCCTACTGGTTAAGGTCTTAA
Source organism: Triturus cristatus (assembly GCF_964204655.1). Classification (NCBI taxonomy): domain Eukaryota; kingdom Metazoa; phylum Chordata; class Amphibia; order Caudata; family Salamandridae; genus Triturus; species Triturus cristatus. Next base: position 1,102,148,107 of record NC_140589.1, on the reverse strand, counting down.
CTCTTACTCTGGCCTAATAGCTAAAGTCTTAGACTCATACTTTGGCCTAATGGTTAAGGTCTTAACTCTCACTCTGGCCTATTGGTTAAGGTCTTAACTCTTACTCTGGCCTAATAGCTAAGGTCTTAACACTTACTCTGGCCTAATAGCTAAGGTCTTAACTCTTACTCTGGCCTAATAGCTAAGGTCTTAGACTCATACTCTGGCCTAATGGTTAAGTTCTTAACTCTTACTCTGGCCTACTGGTTAAGGTCTTAACTCTTACTCTGGCATAATAGGTAAGGGCTTAGACTCATACTCTGGCCTAATGGTTAAGGTCTTAACTCTTACTCTGGCCTACTGGTTAAGGTCTTAACTCTTACTCTGGCCTAATAGCTAAGGTCTTAACTCTTACTCTGGCCTAATAGCAAAGGTATTAGACTATTAATCTGGCCTAATGGTTAAGGTCTTAACTCTTACTCTGGCCTAATAGCTAAGGTCCTAACTCTTACTCTGGCCTAATAGCTAAGGTCTTAGACTCGTACTCTGGCCTAATGGTTAAGGTCTTAACTCTTACTCTGGCTGACTGGTTAAGGTCTTAACTCTTATTCTGGCCTAATAGCTAATGTCTCAGACTCGTACTCTGGCCTAATGGTTAAGGTCTTAACTCTTACTCTGGCCTACTGGTTAAAGTCTTAACTCTTACTCTGGCCTAATAGCTAAGGTCTTAGACTCGTACTCTGGCCTAATGGTTAAGGTCTTAACTCTTACTCTGGCCTATTGGTTAAGGTCTTAACTCTTACTCTGGCCTAATAACTAAGTTCTTAACTCTTACTCTGGCCTAATAGCTAAGGTCTTAACTCTTACTCTGGCCTAATGGTTAAGGTCTTAACTCTTACTCTGGCCGACTGGTTAAGGTCTTAACTCTTATTCTGGCCTAATAGCTAATGTCTCAGACTCGTACTCTGGCCTAATGGTTAAGGTCTTAACTCTTACTCTGGCCTACTGGTTAAGGTCTTAACTCTTACTCTGGCCTAATAGCTAAGGGCTTAGACGCGTATTCTGGCCTAATGGTTAAGGTCTTAACTCTTACTCTGGCCTATTGGTTAAGGTCTTAACTCTTACTCTGGCCTAATAGCTAAGGTCTTAACTCTTACTCTGGCCTAATAGATAAGGTCTTAACTCTTACTCTGGCCTAATAGCTAAGGTCTTAGACTCGTACTCTGGCCTAATGGTTAAGGTCTTAACTCTTACTCTGGCCTACTGGTTAAGGTCTTAACTCTTACTCTGGCCTAATAGCTAAGGGCTTAGACGCGTATTCTGGCCTAATGGTTAAGGTCTTAACTCTTACTCTGGCCTACTGGTTAAGGTCTTAACTCTTACTCTGGCCTAATAGCAAAGGTCTTAGACTTGTAATTTGGCCTAATAGTTAAGGTCTTAACTCTTACTCTGGCCTAATAGTTAAGGTCTTAACTCTTACTCTTGCCTAATAGCTAAGGTCTTAGACTCGTACTATGGCCTACAGGTTAAGGTCTTAACTCTTACTCTGGCCTATTGGTTAAGGTCTTAACTCTTACTCTGGCCTAATAGCTAAGGTCTTAACTCTTACTCTGGCCTAATAGATAAGGTCTTAACTCGTAATCTGGCCTAATAGCTAAGGTCTTAGACTCGTACTCTGACCTACTGGTCAAGGTCTTAACTCTTACTCTGGAATACTGGTTAAGGTCTTAACTCTTATTCTGGCCTAATAGCTAATGTCTCAGACTCGTACTCTGGCCTAATGGTTAAGGTCTTAACTCTTACTCTGGCCTACTGGTTAAAGTCTTAACTCTTACTCTGGCCTAATAGCTAAGGTCTTAGACTCTTACTCTGGCCTACTGGTTAAGGTCTTAACTCTTACTCTGGCCTACTGGTTAAGTTCTTAACTCTTACTCTGGCCTAATAGCTAAGGTCTTAACTCTTACGCTGGCCTAATAGCTAAGGTCTTAACTCTTACTCTGGCCGAATAGCTAAGGTGTTAGACTCGTACTCTGGCCTAATGGTTAAGGTCTTAACTCTTACTCTGGCCTATTGGTTAAGGTCTTAACTCTTACTCTGGCCTAATATCTAAGGTCTTAACTCTTACTCTGGCCTAATAGCTAAGGTCTTAACACTTACTCTGGCCTAATAGCTAAGGTCTTAACTCTTACTCTGGCCTAATAGCTAAGGTCTTAGACTCATACTCTGGCCTAATGGTTAAGGTCTTAACTCTTACTCTGGCCTACTGGTTAAGGTCTTAACTCTTACTCTGGCCTAATAGCTAAGGTCTTAACTCTTACTCTGGCCTAATAGCAAAGGTATTAGACTCGTAATCTGGCCTAATGGTTAAGGTCTTAACTGTTACTCTGGCCTAATAGCTAAGGTCCTAACTCTTACTCTGGCCTAATAGCTGAGGTCTTAGACTCGTACTCTGGCCTAATGGTTAAGGTCTTAACTCTTACTCTGGCCTACTGGTTAAGGTCTTAACTCTTATTCTGGCCTAATAGCTAATGTCTTAGACTCGTACTCTGGCCTAATGGTTAAGGTCTTAACTCTAACTCTGGCCTACTGGTTAAGGTCTTAACTCCTACTCTGGCCTAATAGCTAAGGTCTTAGACTCGTACTCTGGCCTAATGGTTAACGTCTTAACTCTTACTCTGGCCTATTGGTTAAGGTCTTCACTCTTACTCTGGCCTAATAGCTAAGGTCTTAGACTAGTACTCTGGCCTAATGGTTAAGGTCTTAACTCTTACTCTGGCCTATTGGTTAAGGTCTTAACTCTTACTCTGGCCTAATAGCTAAGGTCTTAACTCTTACTCTGGCCTAATAGCTAAGGTCTTAGACTCATACTCTGGCCTAATGGTTAAGGTCTTAACTCTTACTCTGGCCTACTGGTTAAGGTCTTAACTCTTACTCTGGCATAATAGGTAAGGGCTTAGACTCATACTCTGGCCTAATGGTTAAGGTCTTAACTCTTACTCTGGCCTACTGGTTAAGGTCTTAACTCTTACTCTGGCCTAATAGCTAAGGTCTTAACTCTTACTCTGGCCTAATAGCAAAGGTATTAGACTATTAATCTGGCCTAATGGTTAAGGTCTTAACTCTTACTCTGGCCTAATAGCTAAGGTCCTAACTCTTACTCTGGCCTAATAGCTAAGGTCTTAGACTCGTACTCTGGCCTAATGGTTAAGGTCTAAACTCTTACTCTGGCCGACTGGTTAAGGTCTTAACTCTTATTCTGGCCTAATAGCTAATGTCTCAGACTCGTACTCTGGCCTAATGGTTAAGGTCTTAACTCTCACTCTGGCCTACTGGTTAAAGTCTTAACTCTTACTCTGGCCTAATAGCTATGGTCTTAGACTCGTATTCTGGCCTAATGGTTAAAGTCTTAACTCATACTCTGGCCTATTGGTTAAGGTCTTAACTCTTACTCTGGCCTAATAACTAAGTTCTTAACTCTTACTCTGGCCTAATAGCCAAGGTCTTAACTCTTACTCTGGCCTAATAGATAAGGTCTTAACTCTTATTCTGGCCTAATAGCTAATGTCTTAGACTCGTACTCTGGCCTAATGGTTAAGGTCTTAACTCTTACTCTGGCCTACTGGTTAAGGTCTTAACTCCTACTCTGGCCTAATAGCTAAGGTCTTAGACTCGTACTCTAGCCTAATGGTTAACGTCTTAACTCTTACTCTGGCCTATTGGTTAAGGTCTTCACTCTTACTCTGGCCTAAGAGCTAAGGTCTTAGACTAGTACTCTGGCCTAATGGTTAAGGTCTTAACTCTTACTCTGGCCTATTGGTTAAGGTCTTAACTCTTACTCTGGCCTAATAACTAAGGTCTTAACTCTTACTCTGGCCTAATAGCTAAGGTCTTAACTCTTACACTGGCCTAATAGCTAAGGTCTTAGACTCATACTCTGGCCTAATGTTTAAGGTCTTAACTCTTACTCTGGCCTAATAGCTAAGGTCTTAGACTGGTACTCTGGCCTAATAGCTAAGGTCTTAGACTCGTACTCTGACCTACTGGTTAAGGTCTTAACTCGTAATCTGGCCTAATAGCTAAGGTCTTAGACTCGTACTCTGGCCTACTGGTCAAGGTCTTAACTCTTACTCTGGAATACTGGTTAAGGTCTTAACTCTTACTTTGGCCTACTGGTTAAGGTCTTAACTCTTACTCTGGCCTAATAACTAAGTTCTTAACTCTTACTCTGGCCTAATAGCCAAGGTCTTAACTCTTACTCTGGCCTAATAGATAAGGTCTTAACTCTTATTCTGGCCTAATAGCTAATGTCTTAGACTCGTACTCTGGCCTAATGGTTAAGGTCTTAACTCTTACTCTGGCCTACTGGTTAAGGTCTTAACTCCTACTCTGGCCTAATAGCTAAGGTCTTAGACTCGTACTCTGGCCTAATGGTTAACGTCTTAACTCTTACTCTGGCCTATTGGTTAAGGTCTTCACTCTTACTCTGGCCTAAGAGCTAAGGTCTTAGACTAGTACTCTGGCCTAATGGTTAAGGTCTTAACTCTTACTCTGGCCTATTGGTTAAGGTCTTAACTCTTACTCTGGCCTAATAACTAAGGTCTTAACTCTTACTCTGGCCTAATAGCTAAGGTCTTAACTCTTACACTGGCCTAATAGCTAAGGTCTTAGACTCATACTCTGGCCTAATGTTTAAGGTCTTAACTCTTACTCTGGCCTAATAGCTAAGGTCTTAGACTGGTACTCTGGCCTAATAGCTAAGGTCTTAGACTCGTACTCTGGCCTAATGGTTAAGGTCTTAACTCGTAATCTGGCCTAATAGCTAAGGTCTTAGACTCGTACTCTGGCCTACTGGTCAAGGTCTTAACTCTTACTCTGGAATACTGGTTAAGGTCTTAACTCTTACTTTGGCCTACTGGTTAAGGTCTTAACTCCTACTCTGGCCTACTGGTTAAGGTCTTAACTCTTACTCTGGCCCAATAGCTAAGGTCTTAAATCTTACTCTAGCCTAATAGTTAAGGTCTTAGACTCATACTCTGGCCTAATAGCTAAGGTCCTAACTCTTACTCTGGCCTAATAGCTAAGGTCTTAGACTCGTACTCTGGCCTAATGGTTAAGGTCTTAACTCTTACTCTGTCCTACTGGTTAATGTCTTAACTCTTACTCTGGCCTAATAGCTAAAGTCTTAGACTCATACTCTGGCCTACTGGTTAAGGTCTTAACTCTTACTCTGGCCCAATAGCTAAGGTCTTAAATCTTACTCTGGCGTAATAGCTAAGGTCTTAGACTCATACTCTGGCCTAATAGCTAAGGTCTTAACTCTTACTCTGGCCTAATAGCTAAGGTCTTAGACTCATACTCTGGCCTAATGGTTAAGGTCTTAACTCTTACTCTGGCCTATTGGTTAAGGTCTTAACTCTTACTCTGGCCTAATAACTAAGGTCTTAACTCTTACTCTGGCCTAATAGCTAAGGTCTTAACACTTACTCTGGCCTAATAGCTAAGGTCTTAACTCTTACTCTGGCCTAATAGCTAAGGTCTTAGACTCATACTCTGGCCTAATAGCTAAGGTCTTAACTCTTACTCTGGCCTAATAGCTAAGGTCTTAGACTCGTACTATGGCCTAATGGTTAAGGTCTTAACTCTTACTCTGTCCTACTGGTTAAGGTCTTAACTCTTACTCTGGCCTAATAGCTAAAGTCTTAGACTCATACTCTGGCCTAATGGTTAAGGTCTTAACTCTTACTCTGGCCTATTGGTTAAGGTCTTAACTCTTACTCTGGCCTAATAACTAAGGTCTTAACTCTTACTCTGGCCTAATAGCTAAGGTCTTAACACTTACTCTGGCCTAATAGCTAAGGTCTTAACTCTTACTCTGGCCTAATAGCTAAGGTCTTAGACTCATACTCTGGCCTAATAGCTAAGGTCTTAACTCTTACTCTGGCCTAATAGCTAAGGTCTTAGACTCGTACTCTGGCCTAATGGTTAAGGTCTTCACTCTTACTCTGTCCTACTGGTTAAGGTCTTAACTCTTACTCTGGCCTAATAGCTAAAGTCTTAGACTCATACTCTGGCCTACTGGTTAAGGTCTTAACTCTTACTCTGGCCCAATAGCTAAGGTCTTAAATCTTACTCTGGCCTAATAGCTAAGGTCTTAGACTCATACTCTGGCCTAATAGCTAAGGTCTTAACTCTTACTCTGGCCTAATAGCTAAGGTCTTAGACTCGTACTCTGGCCTAATGGTTAAGGTCTTAACTCCTACTCTGGCCTACTGGTTAAGGTCTTAACTCTTACTCTGGCCCAATAGCTAAGGTATTAAATCTTACTCTGGCCTAATAGCTAAGGTCTTAAACTCATACTCTGGCCTAATAGCTAAGGTCTTAACTCTTACTCTGGCCTAATAGCTAAGGTCTTAGACTCGTACTCTGGCCTAATGGATAAGGTCTTAACTCTTACTCTGTCCTACTGGTTAAGGTCTTAACTCTTACTCTGGCCTAATAGCTAAAGTCTTAGACTCATACTCTGGCCTACTGGTTAAGGTCTTAACTCTTACACTGGCCCAATAGCTAAGGTCTTAAATCTTACTCTGGCCTAATAGCTAAGGTCTTAGACTCATACTCTGGCCTAATAGCTAAGGTCTTAACTCTTACTCTGGCCTAATAGCTAAGGTCTTAGACTCGTACTCTGGCCTAATGGTTAAGGTCTTAACTCTTACTCTGTCCTACTGGTTAAGGTCTTAACTCTTACTCTGGCCTAATAGCTAAAGTCTTAGACTCATACTCTGGCCTAATGGTTAAGGTCTTAACTCTTACTCTGGCCTATTGGTTAAGGTCTTAACTCTTACTCTGGCCTAATAGCTAAGGTCTTAACACTTACTCTGGCCTAATAGCTAAGGTCTTAACTCTTACTCTGGCCTAATAGCTAAGGTCTTAGACTCATACTCTGGCCCAATGGTTAAGTTCTTAACTCTTACTCTGGCCTACTGGTTAAGGTCTTAACTCTTACTCTGGCATAATAGGTAAGGGCTTAGACTCATACTCTGGCCTAATGGTTAAGGTCTTAACTCTTACTCTGGCCTACTGGTTAAGGTCTTAACTCTTACTCTGGCCTAATAGCTAAGGTCTTAACTCTTACTCTGGCCTAATAGCAAAGGTATTAGACTATTAATCTGGCCTAATGGTTAAGGTCTTAACTCTTACTCTGGCCTAATAGCTAAGGTCCTAACTCTTACTCTGGCCTAATAGCTAAGGTCTTAGACTCGTACTCTGGCCTAATGGTTAAGGTCTTAACTCTTACTCTGGCAGACTGGTTAAGGTCTTAACTCTTATTCTGGCCTAATAGCTAATGTCTCAGACTCGTACTCTGGCCTAATGGTTAAGGTCTTAACTCTTACTCTGGCCTACTGGTTAAAGTCTTAACTCTTACTCTGGCCTAATAGCTAAGGTCTTAGACTCGTACTCTGGCCTAATGGTTAAGGTCTTAACTCTTACTCTGGCCTATTGGTTAAGGTCTTAACTCTTACTCTGGCCTAATAACTAAGTTCTTAACTCTTACTCTGGCCTAATAGCTAAGGTCTTAACTCTTACTCTGGCCTAATGGTTAAGGTCTTAACTCTTACTCTGGCCGACTGGTTAAGGTCTTAACTCTTATTCTGGCCTAATAGCTAATGTCTCAGACTCGTACTCTGGCCTAATGGTTAAGGTCTTAACTCTTACTCTGGCCTACTGGTTAAGGTCTTAACTCTTACTCTGGCCTACTGGTTAAGGTCTTAACTCTTACTCTGGCCTAATAGCTAAGGGCTTAGACGCGTATTCTAGCCTAATGGTTAAGGTCTTAACTCTTACTCTGGCCTATTGGTTAAGGTCTTAACTCTTACTCTGGCCTAATAGCTAAGGTCTTAACTCTTACTCTGGCCTAATAGATAAGGTCTTAACTCTTACTCTGGCCTAATAGCTAAGGTCTTAGACTCGTACTCTGGCCTAATGGTTAAGGTCTTAACTCTTACTCTGGCCTACTGGTTAAGGTCTTAACTCTTACTCTGGCCTAATAGCTAAGGGCTTAGACGCGTATTCTGGCCTAATGGTTAAGGTCTTAACTCTTACTCTGGCCTACTGGTTAAGGTCTTAACTCTTACTCTGGCCTAATAGCAAAGGTCTTAGACTCGTAATCTGGCCTAATGGTTAAGGTCTTAACTCTTACTCTGGCCTAATAGTTAAGGTCTTAACTCTTACTCTGGCCTAATAGCTAAGGTCTTAGACTCGTACTATGGCCTACAGGTTAAGGTCTTAACTCTTACTCTGGCCTATTGGTTAAGGTCTTAACTCTTACTCTGGCCTAATAGCTAAGGTCTTAACTCTTACTCTGGCCTAATAGATAAGGTCTTAACTCGTAATCTGGCCTAATAGCTAAGGTCTTAGACTCGTACGCTGACCTACTGGTCAAGGTCTTAACTCTTACTCTGGAATACTGGTTAAGGTCTTAACTCTTATTCTGGCCTAATAGCTAATGTCTCAGACTCGTACTCTGGCCTAATGGTTAAGGTCTTAACTCTTACTCTGGCCTACTGGTTAAAGTCTTAACTCTTACTCTGGCCTAATAGCTAAGGTCTTAGACTCGTACTCTGGCCTAATGGTTAAGGACTTAACTCTTACTCTGGCCTATTGGTTAAGGTCTTAACTCTTACTCTGGCCTAATAACTAAGTTCTTAACTCTTACTCTGGCCTAATAGCTAAGGTCTTAACTCTTACTCTGGCCTAATAGATAAGGTCTCAACTCTTACTCTGGCCTAATAGCTAAGGTCTTAGACTCGTACTCTGGCCTAATGGTTAAGGTCTTAACTCTTTCTCTGGCCTACTGGTTAAGGTCTTAACTCTTACTCTGGCCTAATAGCTAAGGTCTTAACTCTTACGCTGGCCTAATAGCTAAGGTCTTAACTCTTACTCTGGACGAATAGCTAAGGTCTTAGACTCGTACTCTGGCCTAATGGTTAAGGTCTTAACTCTTACTCTGGCCTAATAGCTAAGGTCTTAACTCTTACTCTGGCCTAATAGCTAACGTCTTAGACTCGTACTCTGGCCTAATGGTTAAGGTCTTAACTCTTACTCTGGCCTAATAGCTAAGGTCTTAGACTGGTACTCTGGCCTAATAGCTAAGGTCTTAGACTGGTACTCTGGACTAATGGTTAAGGTCTTAACTCTTACTCTGGCCTATTGGTTAAGGTCTTAACTCTTACTCTGGCCTAATAGCTAAGGTCTTAATTCTTACTCTGGCCTAATAGATAAGGTCTTAACTCTTACTCTGGCCTAATAGCTAAGGTCTTAGACTCGTACTCTGGCCTAATGGTTAAGGTCTTAACTCTTACTCTGGCCTACTGGTTAAGGTCTTAACTCTTACTCTGGCCTAATAGCTAAGGGCTTAGACGCGTATTCTGGCCTAATGGTTAAGGTCTTAACTCTTACTCTGGCCTACTGGTTAAGGTCTTAACTCTTACTCTGGCCTAATAGCAAAGGTCTTAGACTCGTAATCTGGCCTAATGGTTAAGGTCTTAACTCTTACTCTGGCCTAATAGTTAAGGTCTTAACTCTTACTCTGGCCTAATAGCTAAGGTCTTAGACTCGTACTATGGCCTACAGGTTAAGGTCTTAACTCTTACTCTGGCCTATTGGTTAAGGTCTTAACTCTTACTCTGGCCTAATAGCTAAGGTCTTAACTCTTACTCTGGCCTAATAGATAAGGTCTTAACTCGTAATCTGGCCTAATAGCTAAGGTCTTAGACTCGTACTCTGACCTACTGGTCAAGGTCTTAACTCTTACTCTGGAATACTGGTTAAGGTCTTAACTCTTATTCTGGCCTAATAGCTAATGTCTCAGACTCGTACTCTGGCCTAATGGTTAAGGTCTTAACTCTTACTCTGGCCTACTGGTTAAAGTCTTAACTCTTACTCTGGCCTAATAGCTAAGGTCTTAGACTCGTACTCTGGCCTAATGGTTAAGGTCTTAACTCTTACTCTGGCCTATTGGTTAAGGTCTTAACTCTTACTCTGGCCTAATAACTAAGTTCTTAACTCTTACTCTGGCCTAATAGCTAAGGTCTTAACTCTTACTCTGGCCTAATAGATAAGGTCTCAACTCTTACTCTGGCCTAATAGCTAAGGTCTTAGACTCGTACTCTGGCCTAATGGTTAAGGTCTTAACTCTTACTCTGGCCTACTGGTTAAGGTCTTAACTCTTACTCTGGCCTAATAGCTAAGGTCTTAACTCTTACGCTGGCCTAATAGCTAAGGTCTTAACGCTTACTCTGGACGAATAGCTAAGGTCTTAGACTCGTACTCTGGCCTAATGGTTAAGGTCTTAACTCTTACTCTGGCCTAATAGCTAAGGTCTTAACTCTTACTCTGGCCTAATAGCTAACGTCTTAGACTCGTACTCTGGCCTAATGGTTAAGGTCTTAACTCTTACTCTGGCCTAATAGCTAAGGTCTTAGACTGGTACTCTGGCCTAATAGCTAAGGTCTTAGACTGGTACTCTGGACTAATAGCTAAGGTCTTAGACTCGTACTCTGACCTACTGGTTAAGGTCTTAACTCGTACTCTGGCCTAATAGCTAAGGTCTTAGACTCGTACTCTGGCCTACTGGTCAAGGTCTTAACTCTTACTCTGGAATACTGGTTAAGGTCTTAACTCTTACTTTGGCCTACTGGTTAAGGTCTTAACTCCTACTCTGGCCTACTGGTTAAGGTCTTAACTCTTACTCTGGCCTAATACCTAAGGTCTTAACTCTTACTCTGGCCTAATAGCTAAGGTCTTAGACTCATACTCTGGCCTAATGGTTAAGGTCTTAACTCTTACTCTGGCCTACTGGTTAAGGTCTTAACTCTTACTCTGGCCTAATAGCTAAGGTCTTAGACTCATACTCTGGCCTAATGGTTAAGGTCTTAACTCTTACTCTGGCCTACTGGTTAAGGTTTTAACTCTTACTCTGGCCTAATAGCTAAGGTCTTAGACTCGTACTCTGGCCTAATGGTTAAGGTCTTAACTCTTACTCTGTCCTACTGGTTAAGGTCTTAACTCTTACTCTGGCCTAATAGCTAAAGTCTTAGACTCATACTCTGGCCTACTGGTTAAGGTCTTAACTCTTACACTGGCCCAATAGCTAAGGTCTTAAATCTTACTCTGGCCTAATAGCTAAGGTCTTAGACTCATACTCTGGCCTAATAGCTAAGGTCTTAACTCTTACTCTGGCCTAATAGCTAAGGTCTTAGACTCGTACTCTGGCCTAATGGTTAAGGTCTTAACTCTTACTCTGTCCTACTGGTTAAGGTCTTAACTCTTACTCTGGCCTAATAGCTAAAGTCTTAGACTCATACTCTGGCCTAATGGTTAAGGTCTTAACTCTTACTCTGGCCTATTGGTTAAGGTCTTAACTCTTACTCTGGCCTAATAGCTAAGGTCTTAACACTTACTCTGGCCTAATAGCTAAGGTCTTAACTCTTACTCTGGCCTAATAGCTAAGGTCTTAGACTCATACTCTGGCCTAATGGTTAAGTTCTTAACTCTTACTCTGGCCTACTGGTTAAGGTCTTAACTCTTACTCTGGCATAATAGGTAAGGGCTTAGACTCATACTCTGGCCTAATGGTTAAGGTCTTAACTCTTACTCTGGCCTACTGGTTAAGGTCTTAACTCTTACTCTGGCCTAATAGCTAAGGTCTTAACTCTTACTCTGGCCTAATAGCAAAGGTATTAGACTATTAATCTGGCCTAATGGTTAAGGTCTTAACTCTTACTCTGGCCTAATAGCTAAGGTCCTAACTCTTACTCTGGCCTAATAGCTAAGGTCTTAGACTCGTACTCTGGCCTAATGGTTAAGGTCTTAACTCTTACTCTGGCCGACTGGTTAGGGTCTTAACTCTTATTCTGGCCTAATAGCTAATGTCTCAGACTCGTACTCTGGCCTAATGGTTAAGGTCTTAACTCTTACTCTGGCCTACTGGTTAAAGTCTTAACTCTTACTCTGGCCTAATAGCTAAGGTCTTAGACTCGTACTCTGGCCTAATGGTTAAGGTCTTAACTCTTACTCTGGCCTATTGGTTAAGGTCTTAACTCTTACTCTGGCCTAATAACTAAGTTCTTAACTCTTACTCTGGCCTAATAGCTAAGGTCTTAACTCTTACTCTGGCCTAATGGTTAAGGTCTTAACTCTTACTCTGGCCGACTGGTTAAGGTCTTAACTCTTATTCTGGCCTAATAGCTAATGTCTCAGACTCGTACTCTGGCCTAATGGTTAAGGTCTTAACTCTTACTCTGGCCTACTGGTTAAGGTCTTAACTCTTACTCTGGCCTACTGGTTAAGGTCTTAACTCTTACTCTGGCCTAATAGCTAAGGGCTTAGACGCGTATTCTGGCCTAATGGTTAAGGTCTTAACTCTTACTCTGGCCTATTGGTTAAGGTCTTAACTCTTACTCTGGCCTAATAGCTAAGGTCTTAACTCTTACTCCCTAATAGATAAGGTCTTAACTCTTACTCTGGCCTAATAGCTAAGGTCTTAGACTCGTACTCTGGCCTAATGGTTAAGGTCTTAACTCTTACTCTGGCCTACTGTTTAAGGTCTTAACTCTTACTCTGGCCTAATAGCTAAGGGCTTAGACGCGTATTCTGGCCTAATGGTTAAGGTCTTAACTCTTACTCTGGCCTACTGGTTAAGGTCTTAACTCTTACTCTGGCCTAATAGCAAAGGTCTTAGACTCGTAATTTGGCCTAATAGTTAAGGTCTTAACTCTTACTCTGGCCTAATAGTTAAGGTCTTAACTCTTACTCTTGCCTAATAGCTAAGGTCTTAGACTCGTACTATGGCCTACAGGTTAAGGTCTTAACTCTTACTCTGGCCTATTGGTTAAGGTCTTAACTCTTACTCTGGCCTAATAGCTAAGGTCTTAACTCTTACTCTGGCCTAATAGATAAGGTCTTAACTCGTAATCTGGCCTAATAGCTAAGGTCTTAGACTCGTACTCTGACCTACTGGTCAAGGTCTTAACTCTTACTCTGGAATACTGGTTAAGGTCTTAACTCTTATTCTGGCCTAATAGCTAATGTCTCAGACTCGTACTCTGGCCTAATGGTTAAGGTCTTAACTCTTACTCTGGCCTACTGGTTAAAGTCTTAACTCTTACTCTGGCCTAATAGCTAAGGTCTTAGACTCTTACTCTGGCCTACTGGTTAAGGTCTTAACTCTTACTCTGGCCTACTGGTTAAGTTCTTAACTCTTACTCTGGCCTAATAGCTAAGGTCTTAACTCTTACGCTGGCCTAATAGCTAAGGTCTTAACTCTTACTCTGGCCGAATAGCTAAGGTGTTAGACTCGTACTCTGGCCTAATGGTTAAGGTCTTAACTCTTACTCTGGCCTATTGGTTAAGGTCTTAACTCTTACTCTGGCCTAATATCTAAGGTCTTAACTCTTACTCTGGCCTAATAGCTAAGGTCTTAACACTTACTCTGGCCTAATAGCTAAGGTCTTAACTCTTACTCTGGCCTAATAGCTAAGGTCTTAGACTCATACTCTGGCCTAATGGTTAAGGTCTTAACTCTTACTCTGGCCTACTGGTTAAGGTCTTAACTCTTACTCTGGCCTAATAGCTAAGGTCTTAACTCTTACTCTGGCCTAATAGCAAAGGTATTAGACTCGTAATCTGGCCTAATGGTTAAGGTCTTAACTGTTACTCTGGCCTAATAGCTAAGGTCCTAACTCTTACTCTGGCCTAATAGCTGAGGTCTTAGACTCGTACTCTGGCCTAATGGTTAAGGTCTTAACTCTTACTCTGGCCTACTGGTTAAGGTCTTAACTCTTATTCTGGCCTAATAGCTAATGTCTTAGACTCGTACTCTGGCCTAATGGTTAAGGTCTTAACTCTAACTCTGGCCTACTGGTTAAGGTCTTAACTCCTACTCTGGCCTAATAGCTAAGGTCTTAGACTCGTACTCTGGCCTAATGGTTAACGTCTTAACTCTTACTCTGGCCTATTGGTTAAGGTCTTCACTCTTACTCTGGCCTAATAGCTAAGGTCTTAGACTAGTACTCTGGCCTAATGGTTAAGGTCTTAACTCTTACTCTGGCCTATTGGTTAAGGTCTTAACTCTTACTCTGGCCTAATAGCTAAGGTCTTAACTCTTACTCTGGCCTAATAGCTAAGGTCTTAGACTCATACTCTGGCCTAATGGTTAAGGTCTTAACTCTTACTCTGGCCTACTGGTTAAGGTCTTAACTCTTACTCTGGCATAATAGGTAAGGGCTTAGACTCATACTCTGGCCTAATGGTTAAGGTCTTAACTCTTACTCTGGCCTACTGGTTAAGGTCTTAACTCTTACTCTGGCCTAATAGCTAAGGTCTTAACTCTTACTCTGGCCTAATAGCAAAGGTATTAGACTATTAATCTGGCCTAATGGTTAAGGTCTTAACTCTTACTCTGGCCTAATAGCTAAGGTCCTAACTCTTACTCTGGCCTAATAGCTAAGGTCTTAGACTCGTACTCTGGCCTAATGGTTAAGGTCTTAACTCTTACTCTGGCCGACTGGTTAAGGTCTTAACTCTTATTCTGGCCTAATAGCTAATGTCTCAGACTCGTACTCTGGCCTAATGGTTAAGGTCTTAACTCTCACTCTGGCCTACTGGTTAAAGTCTTAACTCTTACTCTGGCCTAATAGCTATGGTCTTAGACTCGTACTCTGGCCTAATGGTTAAAGTCTTAACTCTTACTCTGGCCTATTGGTTAAGGTCTTAACTCTTACTCTGGCCTAATAACTAAGTTCTTAACTCTTACTCTGGCCTAATAGCCAAGGTCTTAACTCTTACTCTGGCCTAATAGATAAGGTCTTAACTCTTATTCTGGCCTAATAGCTAATGTCTTAGACTCGTACTCTGGCCTAATGGTTAAGGTCTTAACTCTTACTCTGGCCTACTGGTTAAGGTCTTAACTCCTACTCTGGCCTAATAGCTAAGGTCTTAGACTCGTACTCTGGCCTAATGGTTAACGTCTTAACTCTTACTCTGGCCTATTGGTTAAGGTCTTCACTCTTACTCTGGCCTAAGAGCTAAGGTCTTAGACTAGTACTCTGGCCTAATGGTTAAGGTCTTAACTCTTACTCTGGCCTATTGGTTAAGGTCTTAACTCTTACTCTGGCCTAATAACTAAGGTCTTAACTCTTACTCTGGCCTAATAGCTAAGGTCTTAACTCTTACACTGGCCTAATAGCTAAGGTCTTAGACTCATACTCTGGCCTAATGTTTAAGGTCTTAACTCTTACTCTGGCCTAATAGCTAAGGTCTTAGACTGGTACTCTGGCCTAATAGCTAAGGTCTTAGACTCGTACTCTGACCTACTGGTTAAGGTCTTAACTCGTAATCTGGCCTAATAGCTAAGGTCTTAGACTCGTACTCTGGCCTACTGGTCAAGGTCTTAACTCTTACTCTGGAATACTGGTTAAGGTCTTAACTCTTACTTTGGCCTACTGGTTAAGGTCTTAACTCTTACTCTGGCCTAATAACTAAGTTCTTAACTCTTACTCTGGCCTAATAGCCAAGGTCTTAACTCTTACTCTGGCCTAATAGATAAGGTCTTAACTCTTATTCTGGCCTAATAGCTAATGTCTTAGACTCGTACTCTGGCCTAATGGTTAAGGTCTTAACTCTTACTCTGGCCTACTGGTTAAGGTCTTAACTCCTACTCTGGCCTAATAGCTAAGGTCTTAGACTCGTACTCTGGCCTAATGGTTAATGTCTTAACTCTTACTCTGGCCTATTGGTTAAGGTCTTCACTCTTACTCTGGCCTAAGAGCTAAGGTCTTAGACTAGTACTCTGGCCTAATGGTTAAGGTCTTAACTCTTACTCTGGCCTATTGGTTAAGGTCTTAACTCTTACTCTGGCCTAATAACTAAGGTCTTAACTCTTACTCTGGCCTAATAGCTAAGGTCTTAACTCTTACACTGGCCTAATAGCTAAGGTCTTAGACTCATACTCTGGCCTAATGTTTAAGGTCTTAACTCTTACTCTGGCCTAATAGCTAAGGTCTTAGACTGGTACTCTGGCCTAATAGCTAAGGTCTTAGACTCGTACTCTGACCTACTGGTTAAGGTCTTAACTCGTAATCTGGCCTAATAGCTAAGGTCTTAGACTCGTACTCTGGCCTACTGGTCAAGGTCTTAACTCTTACTCTGGAATACTGGTTAAGGTCTTAACTCTTACTTTGGCCTACTGGTTAAGGTCTTAACTCCTACTCTGGCCTACTGGTTAAGGTCTTAACTCTTACTCTGGCCCAATAGCTAAGGTCTTAAATCTTACTCTAGCCTAATAGTTAAGGTCTTAGACTCATACTCTGGCCTAATAGCTAAGGTCCTAACTCTTACTCTGGCCTAATAGCTAAGGTCTTAGACTCGTACTCTGGCCTAATGGTTAAGGTCTTAACTCTTACTCTGTCCTACTGGTTAAGGTCTTAACTCTTACTCTGGCCTAATAGCTAAAGTCTTAGACTCATACTCTGGCCTACTGGTTAAGGTCTTAACTCTTACTCTGGCCCAATAGCTAAGGTCTTAAATCTTACTCTGGCGTAATAGCTAAGGTCTTAGACTCATACTCTGGCCTAATAGCTAAGGTCTTAACTCTTACTCTGGCCTAATAGCTAAGGTCTTAGACTCATACTCTGGCCTAATGGTTAAGGTCTTAACTCTTACTCTGGCCTATTGGTTAAGGTCTTAACTCTTACTCTGGCCTAATAACTAAGGTCTTAACTCTTACTCTGGCCTAATAGCTAAGGTCTTAACACTTACTCTGGCCTAATAGCTAAGGTCTTAACTCTTACTCTGGCCTAATAGCTAAGGTCTTAGACTCATACTCTGGCCTAATAGCTAAGGTCTTAACTCTTACTCTGGCCTAATAGCTAAGGTCTTAGACTCGTACTATGGCCTAATGGTTAAGGTCTTAACTCTTACTCTGTCCTACTGGTTAAGGTCTTAAATCTTACTCTGGCCTAATAGCTAAAGTCTTAGACTCATACTCTGGCCTAATGGTTAAGGTCTTAACTCTTACTCTGGCCTATTGGTTAAGGTCTTAACTCTTACTCTGGCCTAATAACTAAGGTCTTAACTCTTACTCTGGCCTAATAGCTAAGGTCTTAACACTTACTCTGGCCTAATAGCTAAGGTCTTAACTCTTACTCTGGCCTAATAGCTAAGGTCTTAGACTCATACTCTGGCCTAATAGCTAAGGTCTTAACTCTTACTCTGGCCTAATAGCTAAGGTCTTAGACTCGTACTCTGGCCTAATGGTTAAGGTCTTCACTCTTACTCTGTCCTACTGGTTAAGGTATTAACTCTTACTCTGGCCTAATAGCTAAAGTCTTAGACTCATACTCTGGCCTACTGGTTAAGGTCTTAACTCTTACTCTGGCCCAATAGCTAAGGTCTTAAATCTTACTCTGGCCTAATAGCTAAGGTCTTAGACTCATACTCTGGCCTAATAGCTAAGGTCTTAACTCTTACTCTGGCCTAATAGCTAAGGTCTTAGACTCGTACTATGGCCTAATGGTTAAGGTCTTAACTCTTACTCTGTCCTACTGGTTAAGGTCTTAACTCTTACTCTGGCCTAATAGCTAAAGTCTTAGACTCATACTCTGGCCTAATGGTTAAGGTCTTAACTCTTACTCTGGCCTATTGGTTAAGGTCTTAACTCTTACTCTGGCCTAATAACTAAGGTCTTAACTCTTACTCTGGCCTAATAGCTAAGGTCTTAACACTTACTCTGGCCTAATAGCTAAGGTCTTAACTCTTACTCTGGCCTAATAGCTAAGGTCTTAGACTCATACTCTGGCCTAATAGCTAAGGTCTTAACTCTTACTCTGGCCTAATAGCTAAGGTCTTAGACTCGTACTCTGGCCTAATGGTTAAGGTCTTCACTCTTACTCTGTCCTACTGGTTAAGGTATTAACTCTTACTCTGGCCTAATAGCTAAAGTCTTAGACTCATACTCTGGCCTACTGGTTAAGGTCTTAACTCTTACTCTGGCCCAATAGCTAAGGTCTTAAATCTTACTCTGGCCTAATAGCTAAGGTCTTAGACTCATACTCTGGCCTAATAGCTAAGGTCTTAACTCTTACTCTGGCCTAATAGCTAAGGTCTTAGACTCGTACTCTGGCCTAATGGTTAAGGTCTTAACTCCTACTCTGGCCTACTGGTTAAGGTCTTAACTCTTACTCTGGCCCAATAGCTAAGGTATTAAATCTTACTCTGGCCTAATAGCTAAGGTCTTAAACTCATACTCTGGCCTAATAGCTAAGGTCTTAACTCTTACTCTGGCCTAATAGCTAAGGTCTTAGATTCGTACTCTGGCCTAATGGTTAAGGTCTTAACTCTTACTCTGTCCTACTGGTTAAGGTCTTAACTCTTACTCTGGCCTAATAGCTAAAGTCTTAGACTCATACTCTGGCCTACTGGTTAAAGTCTTAACTCTTACTCTGGCCTAATAGCTAAGGTCTTAGACTCGTACTCTGGCCTAATGGTTAAGGTCTTAACTCTTACTCTGGCCTATTGGTTAAGGTCTTAACTCTTACTCTGGCCTAATAACTAAGTTCTTAACTCTTACTCTGGCCTAATAGCTAAGGTCTTAACTCTTACTCTGGCCTAATAGATAAGGTCTCAACTCTTACTCTGGCCTAATAGCTAAGGTCTTAGACTCGTACTCTGGCCTAATGGTTAAGGTCTTAACTCTTACTCTGGCCTACTGGTTAAGGTCTTAACTCTTACTCTGGCCTAATAGCTAAGGTCTTAACTCTTACGCTGGCCTAATAGCTAAGGTCTTAACTCTTACTCTGGACGAATAGCTAAGGTCTTAGACTCGTACTCTGGCCTAATGGTTAAGGTCTTAACTCTTACTCTGGCCTAATAGCTAAGGTCTTAACTCTTACTCTGGCCTAATAGCTAACGTCTTAGACTCGTACTCTGGCCTAATGGTTAAGGTCTTAACTCTTACTCTGGCCTAATAGCTAAGGTCTTAGACTGGTACTCTGGCCTAATAGCTAAGGTCTTAGACTGGTACTCTGGACTAATAGCTAAGGTCTTAGACTCGTACTCTGACCTACTGGTTAAGGTCTTAACTCGTACTCTGGCCTAATAGCTAAGGTCTTAGACTCGTACTCTGGCCTACTGGTCAAGGTCTTAACTCTTACTCTGGAATACTGGTTAAGGTCTTAACTCTTACTTTGGCCTACTGGTTAAGGTCTTAACTCCTACTCTGGCCTAATGGTTAAGGTCTTAACTCTTACTCTGTCCTACTGGTTAAGGTCTTAACTCTTACTCTGGCCTAATAGCTAAAGTCTTAGACTCATACTCTGGCCTACTGGTTAAGGTCTTAACTCTTACACTGGCCCAATAGCTAAGGTCTTAAATCTTACTCTGGCCTAATAGCTAAGGTCTTAGACTCATACTCTGGCCTAATAGCTAAGGTCTTAACTCTTACTCTGGCCTAATAGCTAAGGTCTTAGACTCGTACTCTGGCCTAATGGTTAAGGTCTTAACTCTTACTCTGTCCTACTGGTTAAGGTCTTAACTCTTACTCTGGCCTAATAGCTAAAGTCTTAGACTCATACTCTGGCCTAATGGTTAAGGTCTTAACTCTTACTCTGGCCTATTGGTTAAGGTCTTAACTCTTACTCTGGCCTAATAGCTAAGGTCTTAACACTTACTCTGGCCTAATAGCTAAGGTCTTAACTCTTACTCTGGTCTAATAGCTAAGGTCTTAGACTCATACTCTGGCCCAATGGTTAAGTTCTTAACTCTTACTCTGGCCTACTGGTTAAGGTCTTAACTCTTACTCTGGCATAATAGGTAAGGGCTTAGACTCATACTCTGGCCTAATGGTTAAGGTCTTAACTCTTACTCTGGCCTACTGGTTAAGGTCTTAACTCTTACTCTGGCCTAATAGCTAAGGTCTTAACTCTTACTCTGGCCTAATAGCAAAGGTATTAGACTATTAATCTGGCCTAATGGTTAAGGTCTTAACTCTTACTCTGGCCTAATAGCTAAGGTCCTAACTCTTACTCTGGCCTAATAGCTAAGGTCTTAGACTCGTACTCTGGCCTAATGGTTAAGGTCTTAACTCTTACTCTGGCCGACTGGTTAAGGTCTTAACTCTTATTCTGGCCTAATAGCTAATGTCTCAGACTCGTACTCTGGCCTAATGGTTAAGGTCTTAACTCTTACTCTGGCCTACTGGTTAAAGTCTTAACTCTTACTCTGGCCTAATAGCTAAGGTCTTAGACTCGTACTCTGGCCTAATGGTTAAGGTCTTAACTCTTACTCTGGCCTATTGGTTAAGGTCTTAACTCTTACTCTGGCCTAATAACTAAGTTCTTAACTCTTACTCTGGCCTAATATCTAAGGTCTTAACTCTTACTCTGGCCTAATGGTTAAGGTCTTAACTCTTACTCTGGCCGACTGGTTAAGGTCTTAACTCTTACTCTGGCCTACTGGTTAAGGTCTTAACTCTTACTCTGGCCTACTGGTTAAGGTCTTAACTCTTACTCTGGCCTAATAGCTAAGGGCTTAGACGCGTATTCTGGCCTAATGGTTAAGGTCTTAACTCTTACTCTGGCCTATTGGTTAAGGTCTTAACTCTTACTCTGGCCTAATAGCTAAGGTCTTAACTCTTACTCTGGCCTAATAGATAAGGTCTTAACTCTTACTCTGGCCTAATAGCTAAGGTCTTAGACTCGTACTCTGGCCTAATGGTTAAGGTCTTAACTCTTACTCTGGCCTACTGGTTAAGGTCTTAACTCTTACTCTGGCCTAATAGCTAAGGGCTTAGACGCGTATTCTGGCCTAATGGTTAAGGTCTTAACTCTTACTCTGGCCTACTGGTTAAGGTCTTAACTCTTACTCTGGCCTAATAGCAAAGGTCTTAGACTCGTAATCTGGCCTAATGGTTAAGGTCTTAACTCTTACTCTGGCCTAATAGTTAAGGTCTTAACTCTTACTCTGGCCTAATAGCTAAGGTCTTAGACTCGTACTATGGCCTACAGGTTAAGGTCTTAACTCTTACTCTGGCCTATTGGTTAAGGTCTTAACTCTTACTCTGGCCTAATAGCTAAGGTCTTAACTCTTACTCTGGCCTAATAGATAAGGTCTTAACTCGTAATCTGGCCTAATAGCTAAGGTCTTAGACTCGTACTCTGACCTACTGGTCAAGGTCTTAACTCTTACTCTGGAATACTGGTTAAGGTCTTAACTCTTATTCTGGCCTAATAGCTAATGTCTCAGACTCGTACTCTGGCCTAATGGTTAAGGTCTTAACTCTTACTCTGGCCTACTGGTTAAAGTCTTAACTCTTACTCTGGCCTAATAGCTAAGGTCTTAGACTCGTACTCTGGCCTAATGGTTAAGGACTTAACTCTTACTCTGGCCTATTGGTTAAGGTCTTAACTCTTACTCTGGCCTAATAACTAAGTTCTTAACTCTTACTCTGGCCTAATAGCTAAGGTCTTAACTCTTACTCTGGCCTAATAGATAAGGTCTCAACTCTTACTCTGGCCTAATAGCTAAGGTCTTAGACTCGTACTCTGGCCTAATGGTTAAGGTCTTAACTCTTACTCTGGCCTACTGGTTAAGGTCTTAACTCTTACTCTGGCCTAATAGCTAAGGTCTTAACTCTTACGCTGGCCTAATAGCTAAGGTCTTAACTCTTACTCTGGACGAATAGCTAAGGTCTTAGACTCGTACTCTGGCCTAATGGTTAAGGTCTTAACTCTTACTCTGGCCTAATAGCTAAGGTCTTAACTCTTACTCTGGCCTAATAGCTAACGTCTTAGACTCGTACTCTGGCCTAATGGTTAAGGTCTTAACTCTTACTCTGGCCTAATAGCTAAGGTCTTAGACTGGTACTCTGGCCTAATAGCTAAGGTCTTAGACTGGTACTCTGGACTAATGGTTAAGGTCTTAACTCTTACTCTGGCCTATTGGTTAAGGTCTTAACTCTTACTCTGGCCTAATAGCTAAGGTCTTAACTCTTACTCTGGCCTAATAGATAAGGTCTTAACTCTTACTCTGGCCTAATAGCTAAGGTCTTAAACTCGTACTCTGGCCTAATGGTTAAGGTCTTAACTCTTACTCTGGCCTACTGGTTAAGGTCTTAACTCTTACTCTGGCCTAATAGCTAAGGGCTTAGACGCGTATTCTGGCCTAATGGTTAAGGTCTTAACTCTTACTCTGGCCTACTGGTTAAGGTCTTAACTCTTACTCTGGCCTAATAGCAAAGGTCTTAGACTCGTAATCTGGCCTAATGGTTAAGGTCTTAACTCTTACTCTGGCCTAATAGTTAAGGTCTTAACTCTTACTCTGGCCTAATAGCTAAGGTCTTAACTCTTACTCTGGCCTAATAGATAAGGTCTTAACTCGTAATCTGGCCTAATAGCTAAGGTCTTAGACTCGTACTCTGACCTACTGGTCAAGGTCTTAACTCTTACTCTAGAATACTGGTTAAGGTCTTAACTCTTATTCTGGCCTAATAGCTAATGTCTCAGACTCGTACTCTGGCCTAATGGTTAAGGTCTTAACTCTTACTCTGGCCTACTGGTTAAAGTCTTAACTCTTACTCTGGCCTAATAGCTAAGGTCTTAGACTCGTACTCTGGCCTAATGGTTAAGGTCTTAACTCTTACTCTGGCCTATTGGTTAAGGTCTTAACTCTTACTCTGGCCTAATAACTAAGTTCTTAACTCTTACTCTGGCCTAATAGCTAAGGTCTTAACTCTTACTCTGGCCTAATAGATAAGGTCTCAACTCTTACTCTGGCCTAATAGCTAAGGTCTTAGACTCGTACTCTGGCCTAATGGTTAAGGTCTTAACTCTTACTCTGGCCTACTGGTTAAGGTCTTAACTCTTACTCTGGCCTAATAGCTAAGGTCTTAACTCTTACGCTGGCCTAATAGCTAAGGTCTTAACTCTTACTCTGGACGAATAGCTAAGGTCTTAGACTCGTACTCTGGCCTAATGGTTAAGGTCTTAACTCTTACTCTGGCCTAATAGCTAAGGTCTTAACTCTTACTCTGGCCTAATAGCTAACGTCTTAGACTCGTACTCTGGCCTAATGGTTAAGGTCTTAACTCTTACTCTGGCCTAATAGCTAAGGTCTTAGACTGGTACTCTGGCCTAATAGCTAAGGTCTTAGACTGGTACTCTGGACTAATAGCTAAGGTCTTAGACTCGTACTCTGACCTACTGGTTAAGGTCTTAACTCGTACTCTGGCCTAATAGCTAAGGTCTTAGACTCGTACTCTGGCCTACTGGTCAAGGTCTTAACTCTTACTCTGGAATACTGGTTAAGGTCTTAACTCTTACTTTGGCCTACTGGTTAAGGTCTTAACTCCTACTCTGGCCTACTGGTTAAGGTCTTAACTCTTACTCTGGCCTAATAGCTAAGGTCTTAACTCTTACTCTGGCCTAATAGCTAAGGTCTTAGACTCATACTCTGGCCTAATGGTTAAGGTCTTAACTCTTACTCTGGCCTACTGGTTAAGGTCTTAACTCTTACTCTGGCCTAATAGCTAAAGTCTGAGACTCATACTCTGGCCTAATGGTTAAGGTCTTAACTCTTACTCTGGCCTATTGGTTAAGGTCTTAACTCTTACTCTGGCCTAATAACTAAGGTCTTAACTCTTACTCTGGCCTAATAGCTAAGGTCTTAACACTTACTCTGGCCTAATAGCTAAGGTCTTAACTCTTACTCTGGCCTAATAGCTAAGGTCTTAGACTCATACTCTGGCCTAATGGTTAAGGTCTTAACTCTTACTCTGGCCTAATAGCTAAGGTCTTAACTCTTACGCTGGCCTAATGGCTAAGGTCTTAACTCTTACTCTGGCCGAATAGCTAAGGTCTTAGACTCGTACTCTGGCCTAATGGTTAAGGTCTTAACTCTTACTCTGGCCTAATAGCTAAGGTCTTAACTCTTACTCTGGCCTAATAGCTAAGGTCTTAGACTCATACTCCGGCCTAATGTTTAAGGTCTTAACTCTTACTCTGGCCTAATAGCTAAGGTCTTAGACTGGTACTCTGGCCTAATAGCTAAGGTCTTAGACTCGTACTCTGACCTACTGGTTAAGGTCTTAACTCGTACTCTGGCCTAATAGCTAAGGTCTTAGACTCGTACTCTGGCCTACTGGTCAAGGTCTTAACTCTTACTCTGGAATACTGGTTAAGCTCTTAACTCTTACTTTGGCCTACTGGTTACGGTCTTAACTCCTACTCTGGCCTACTGGTTAAGGTCTTAACTCTTACTCTGGCCTAATAGCTAAGGTCTTAACTCTTACTCTGGCCTAATAGCTAAGGTCTTAGACTCATACTCTGGCCTAATGGTTAAGGTCTTAACTCTTACTCTGGCCTACTGGTTAAGGTCTTAACTCTTACTCTGGGCTAATAGGTAAGGGCTTAGACTCGTACTCTGGCCTAATGGTTAAGGTCTTAACTCTTACTCTGGCCTACTGGTTAAGGTCTTAACTCTTACTCTGGCCTAATAGCTAAGGTCCTAACTCTTACTCTGGCCTAATAGCTAAGGTCTTAGACTCGTACTCTGGCCTAATGGTTAAGGTCTTAACTCTTACTCTGGCCTAATAGCTAAGGTCTTAGACTGGTACTCTGGCCTAATAGCTAAGGTCTTAGACTGGTACTCTGGACTAATAGCTAAGGTCTTAGACTCGTACTCTGACCTACTGGTTAAGGTCTTAACTCGTACTCTGGCCTAATAGCTAAGGTCTTAGACTTGTACTCTGGCCTACTGGTCAAGGTCTTAACTCTTACTCTGGAATACTGGTTAAGGTCTTAGCTCTTACTTTGGCCTACTGGTTAAGGTCTTAACTCCTACTCTGGCCTACTGGTTAAGGTCTTAACTCTTACTCTGGCCTAATAGCTAAGGTCTTAACTCTTACTCTGGCCTAATAGCTAAGGTCTTAGACTCATACTCTGGCCTAATGGTTAAGGTCTTAACTCTTACTCTGGCCTACTGGTTAAGGTCTTAACTCTTACTCTGGCCTAATAGCTAAAGTCTTAGACTCATACTCTGGCCTAATGGTTAAGGTCTTAACTCTTACTCTGGCCTATTGGTTATGGTCTTAACTCTTACTCTGGCCTAATAACTAAGGTCTTAACTCTCACTTTGGCCTAATAGCTAAGGTCTTAACACTTACTCTGGCCTAATAGCTAAGGTCTTAACTCTTACTCTGGCCTAATAGCTAAGGTCTTAGACTCATACTCTGGCCCAATGGTTAAGGTCTTAACTCTTACTCTGGCCTAATAGCTAAGGTCTTAACTCTTACGCTGGCCTAAGGTCTCAACTCTTACTCTGGCCGAATAGCTAAGGTCTTAGACTCGTACTCTGGCCTAATGGTTAAGGTCTTAACTCTTACTCTGGCCTAATAGCTAAGGTCTTAACTCTTACTCTGGCCTAATAGCTAAGGTCTTAGACTCATACTCCGGCCTAATGTTTAAGGTCCTAACTCTTACTCTGGCCTAATAGCTAAGGTCTTAGACTCATACTCTGGCCAAATGGTTAAGGTCTTAACTCTTACTCTGGCCTAATAGCTAAGGTCTTAGACTCTTACTCTGGCCTACTGGTTAAGGTCTTAACTCTTACTCTGGCCTACTGGTTAAGGTCTTAACTCTTACTCTGGCTTAATAGCTAAGGTCTTAACTCTTACGCTGGCCTAATAGCTAAGGTCTTAACTCTTACTCTGGCCAAATAGCTACGATCTTAAACTCATACTCTGGCCTAATGTTTAAGGTCTTAAATCTTACTCTGGCCTTATAGCTAAGGTCTTAGACTGGTAATCTGGCCTAATAGCTAAGGTCTTAGACTCGTACTCTGACCTACTGGTTAAGGTCTTAACTCGTAATCTGGCCTAATAGCTAAAGTCTTAGACTTGTACTCTGGCCTACTGGTCAAGGTCTTAACTCTTACTCTGGAATACTGGTTAAGGTCTTAACTCTTACTTTGGCCTACTGGTTAAGGTCTTAACTCCTACTCTGGCCTACTGGTTAAGGTCTTAACTCTTACTCTTGCCTAATAGCTAAGGTCTTAAATCTTATTCTGGCCTAATAGCTAAGGTCTTAGACTCATACTCTGGCCTAATAGCTAAGGTCTTAACTCTTACTCTGGCCTAATAGCTAAGGTCTTAGACTCGTACTCTGGCCTAATGGTTAAGGTCTTAACTCTTACTCTGGCCTACTGGTTAAGGTCTTAACTCTTACTCTGGCCTAATAGCTAAAGTCTTAACTCTTACTCTGGCCTATTGCTTAAGGTCTTAACTCTTACTCTGGCCTAATACCTAAGGTCTTAACTCTTACTCTGGCCTAATAGCTAAGGTCTTAACACTTACTCTGGCCTAATAGCTAAGGTCTTAACTCTTACTCTGGCCTAATAGCTAAGGTCTTAGACTCATACTCTGGCCTAATGGTTAAGGTCTTAACTCTTACTCTGGCCTACTGGTTAAGGTCTTAACTCTTACTCTGGCCTAATAGCTAAAGTCTTAACTCTTACTCTGGCCTAATAGCAAAGGTATTAGACTCGTAATCTGGCCTAATGGTTAAGGTCTTAACTCTTACTCTGGCCTAATAGCTAAGGTCCTAACTCTTACTCTGGCCTAATAGCTGAGGTCTTAGACTCATACTCTGGCCTAATGGTTAAGGTCTTAACTCTTACTCTGGCCTACTGGTTAAGGTCTTAACTCTTATTCTGGCCTAATAGCTAATGTCTTAGACTCGTACTCTGGCCTAATGGTTAAGGTCTTAACTCTTACTCTGGCCTACTGGTTAAGGTCTTAACTCTTACTCTGGCCTAATAGCTAAGGTCTTAACTCTTACTCTGGCCTAATAGCTAAGGTCTTAGACTCGTACTCTGGCCTAATAGCAAAGGTATTAGACTCGTAATCTGGCCTAATGGTTAAGGTCTTAACTCTTACTCTGGCCTAATAGCTAAGGTCCTAACTCTTACTCTGGCCTAATAGCTGAGGTCTTAGACTCGTACTCTGGACTAATAGCTAAGGTCTTAGACTCGTACTCTGACCTACTGGTTAAGGTCTTAACTCGTACTCTGGCCTAATAGCTAATGTCTTAGACTCGTACTCTGGCCTACTGGTCAAGGTCTTAACTCTTACTCTGGAATACTGGTTAAGGTCTTAACTCTTACTTTGGCCTACTGGTTAAGGTCTTAACTCCTACTATGGCCTACTGGTTAAGGTCTTAACTCTTACTCTGGCCTAATAGCTAAGGTCTTAACTCTTACTCTGGCCTAATAGCTAAGGTCTCAGACTCATACTCTGGCCTAATGGTTAAGGTCTTAACTCTTACTCTGGCCTACTGGTTAAGGTCTTAACTCTTACTCTGGCCTAATAGCTAAAGTCTTAGACTCATACTCTGGCCTAATGGTTAAGGTCTTAACTCTTACTCTGGCCTATTGGTTAAGGTCTTAACTCTTACTCTGGCCTAATAGCAAAGGTATTAGACTCGTAATCTGGCCTAATGGTTAAGGTCTTAACTCTTACTCTGGCCTAATAGCTAAGGTCCTAACCCTTACTCTGGCCTAATAGCTGAGGTCTTAAACTCGTACTCTGGACTAACACCTAAGGTCTTAGACTCGTACTCTGACCTACTGGTTAACGTCTTAACTCGTACTCTGGCCTAATAGCTAAGGTCTTAGACTCGTACTCTGGCCTACTGGTCAAGGTCTTAACTCTTACTCTGGAATACTGGTTAAGGTCTTAACTCTTACTTTGGCCTACTGGTTAAGGTCTTAACTCCTACTCTGGCCTACTGGTTAAGGTCTTAACTCTTACTCTGGCCTAATAGCTAAGGTCTTAACTCTTACTCTGGCCTAATAGCTAAGGTCTTAGACTCATACTCTGGCCTAATGGTTAAGGTCTTAACTCTTACTCTGGCCTACTGGTTAAGGTCTTAACTCTTACTCTGGCCTAATAGCTAAAGTCTTAGACTCATACTCTGGCCTAATGGTTAAGGTCTTAACTCTTACTCTGGCCTAATAACTAAGGTCTTAACTCTTACTCTGGCCTAATAGCTAAGGTCTTAACTCTTACTCTGGCCTAATAGCTAAGGTCTTAACTCTTACTCTGGCCTAATAGCTAAGGTCTTAGACTCATACTCTGGCCTAATGGTTAAGGTCTTAACTCTTACTCTGGCCTAATAGCTAAGGTCTTAACTCTTACGCTGGCCTAATAGCTAAGGTCTCAACTCTTACTCTGGCCGAATAGCTAAGGTCTTAGACTCGTACTCTGGCCTAATGGTTACGGTCTTAACTCTTACTCTGGCCTAATAGCTAAGGTCTTAACTCTTACTCTGGCCTAATAGCTAAGGTCTTAGACTCATACTCCGGCCTAATGTTTAAGGCAGAGGTCTTCAAACTGTGGGGCGCGACCCCCAGGGGGGTCGTGGAGTCCTAGGAAGGGGGTCGCAGATTCCCCAGCTTCACTTGTCCCTGTAAAAAGACAGCCGTCCTGGGCTAATTGAGATCGTTATCAGCTACTTGCCTGAATGAAAGGCAAATGCGCTGGTAATCTGCAAGTGTAAAGGATGCTTGGGAAAAGCTCTGGCTCTTTGTGAAGACAAAGATGTGTGTTTTTTTTAGTTGAAGCACAAAGAGTTATCTACTGGGCTGGGAAGTTCTTGCTTTTAAATCTAACTGCATTTACACAGCCCTTAGTGCCCCTAAAGAGGTGTTGAAGGGACAGTTATGTAAAAAACAGAAAACTGCATTACATACGCTCTGGCATTATTAAAACATACATTTTGAAAGCACCATTTTATTGTAAAACTATTCACACTTTTTGTAGCATTGTATCTTACCCTGTGTGTAATGCAAGTATAACAAATGTACTTACATATTCACAGTGCTTTCCGTCACAGGCTGTGAGTTCGTAGCACTAAAAATACACATCACTATTCTCCACTGCACCAATCAAGATTTAATTCTATGGTTCTCTGGTTACACACAGACCGCTGCAGTGCATTAACTAATAGATGTTTCAAAATGTACTACAGTCCATTTCCCACTGAGCAATAACTTATTATATTTATTTTCATTTACACTGCCCATTATTTTATATGTAGGTACCTGAAGGTGAAAGACCTAAAAACTTACAGAATATTTTGGGCTTATTTATGAGAAGTTTGCATTGCCAGAGCATCACTTTTTGTTGATTCTCCGGTGGCGCAACCATCTCAACCATACCTATGAGGCAGTGCAAAGTCACCCTGCATGGCTTTGCATTGCCTTACTCTGCGTCAAGGATCATGTAAACCTGGGGCAGCTCCAAAAACTGACGCCTCTCCAGTGGAGGCGTAACGAGG
Organism: Triturus cristatus; assembly: GCF_964204655.1. Lineage (NCBI taxonomy): Eukaryota > Metazoa > Chordata > Amphibia > Caudata > Salamandridae > Triturus > Triturus cristatus. Next base: position 1,102,118,744 of record NC_140589.1, on the reverse strand, counting down.
AGAAATGTTTTAATTTCTCCTCGTTTTTTCCTCTTTCCATGTGTGCTGCATTCTGCAGCTCTCATAGAAATAGGAAAGCGCCCCTCAGCATTGTTTTGGTGAAGGAAGGTGCCTCTTCCTGTACAAAAACAATTCTGCCTACGTTGGTGCTAGGCAGCAATTTGGGAAGGGAAAAGGACTGGAATGCACCGTATTTCATAATTACAGTGTATTCCTGCCCTTTCACATTGGCTACACCCCTACACTCAATGACCTTTGGTTTGCTAAACACTGTTTAATACAATTTCCCCACCGTAAAAATATTTGCTGTGGTAATTGGGGGCTGTTAGAAATGGGGGTCTCTAGTTGGCAATGGTTTGCACCTTTGTCCAAGTAGGGACCCTTCCTTCTAGTCAGGGTAAGAGGGATATACTACTGAAATAACCCCTGCTCACCCCCTTGGTAGCTTGGCATGAGCAGTCAGGCTTATTTCAGAGGCAGTGTGTAAAGGATTTGCACATAACCAACAGCAATACACTGAAAACAATATGAAAGGACACCACACCAGTTTAGAAAAATATCCAATACTTTATATATTCAAAACAAGACTAAAATGTTACAAATCCAACATACAGTACTTAATAATATGCACTTTGCGGGGAGCTGGCGTCGGTCGGTTGGTCCTTACTGCGGTGTGGGATGGGGCACCGTGTCGCAAGACTTGCGAGCAGTGCTCCAAGCCACGGTGTGGTCACAGTTGTCGAAGTCAGTGACTGCGTCGGTGAGACCAGGACGGCGAAGTGAATCGAGGCAGTGCGGAGTGCAGTGCCCACAGGTCACGGTGCAAGCAACAGCTTGGCGATTGTCATCAGTGAGACCAGGGTTGCGGTGCAAGATGCAGCGGTGCCCTCTGCGGTGCCTTCAGGGCATGGAGCCAGCGGCAGTGATGGAGTCGGTTGCTTTTCCCCCTCTGTCGCATCTGAAACCACGGTTCCAGAGGCGGTATTTTCGAACACAGAACATAAAAATCATCTTACTAAAAGATGCATTTTTATATTCTGAGTTCAGGCATGCTAAACCCCATTTCTCTATCTTGTCCCAATGGGAAGATATGCTCATAAGATGTTATAAGTAAACTCCCATTATCCTATGAGACAGATAGCCTTTCCATAGTGAAAAATTGAACTCACTGTAATTCACTACCAAGACATGTCTCACACACCAGTATATGACATACCCTTAATATACACGGCACCCTGCCCACAGGGTTACCTTGGGCCTACCTTAGGGGTGCCTTACATGTAAGAAAAGTGAAGATTAGGGCTTGGCAAGTGGGTGCACTTGCCAGGTCGACATGACAGTTACAAACCGTGCAGACTCTGCAATGGCAGGTCTGATAACCCTTTTCAGGGCTGCATGGGTGTGTGGCACAATCAGTACTGCAGGCCCACCAGCAGCATTTGATTTACAGGCCCCGGCACCCTCAGTGCACTTTACTAGGGACTTACTAGTAAGTCAAACATGCCAATCATGGAAACACCAATCCATAATACAATTTACAATAGGAGCACTTGCACTTTAACACTGAACAGCAGTGAGAAAGTGCACAGAGACACTGAACCAGCAAAAACAGAGCCAAAACTAGGTGAGAAAGGAAAAAAACAGGGGATACATGCCAAAAGATGGCAGGTATAACAGGGGCATTTATAGTTATCGATAGATTTTGATGATGAGGAGAACCAGTTTCTAGAAAATATTGTCCGAAGGGGTCCTTACACCTAAGAAGGTTTGACAAGGGGGTCTCGATATCAAAAAGTTTGAAGACCACTGGTTTAAGGTCTTAACTCTTACTCTGGCCTAATAGCTAAGGTCTTAGACTGGTATTCTGGCCTAATAGCTAAGGTCTTAGACTCGTACTCTGACCTACTGGTTAAGGTCTTAACTCGTACTCTGGCCTAATAGCTAAGGTCTTAGACTCGTACTCTGGCCTACTGGTCAAGGTCTTAACTCTTACTCTGGAATACTGGTTAAGCTCTTAACTCTTACTTTGGCCTACTGGTTACGGTCTTAACTCCTACTCTGGCCTACTGGTTAAGGTCTTAACTCTTCCTCTGGCCTAATAGCTAAGGTCTTAACTCTTACTCTGGCCTAATAGCCAAGGTCTTAGACTCATACTCTGGCCTAATGGTTAAGGTCTTAACTCTTTCTCTGGCCTACTGGTTAAGGTCTTAACTCTTACTCTGGGCTAATAGGTAAGGGCTTAGACTCGTACTCTGGCCTAATGGTTAAGGTCTTAACTCTTACTCTGGCCTACTGGTTAAGGTCTTAACTCTTACTCTGGCCTAATAGCTAAGGTCCTAACTCTTACTCTGGCCTAATAGCTAAGGTCTTAGACTCATACTCTGGCCAAATGGTTAAGGTCTTAACTCTTACTCTGGCCTAATAGCTAAGGTCTTAGACTCTTACTCTGGCCTACTGGTTAAGGTCTTAACTCTTACTCGGGCCTACTGGTTAAGGTCTTAACTCTTACTCTGGCTTAATAGCTAAGGTCTTAACTCTTACGCTGGCCTAATAGCTAAGGTCTTAACTCTTACTCTGGCCAAATAGCTAAGGTCTTAAACTCATACTCTGGCCTAATGTTTAAGGTCTTAACTCTTACTCTGGCCTTATAGCTAAGGTCTTAGACTGGTACTCTGGCCTAATAGCTAAGGTCTTAGACTCGTACTCTGACCTACTGGTTAAGGTCTTAACTCGTAATCTGGCCTAATAGCTAAGGTCTTAGACTTGTACTCTGGCCTACTGGTCAAGGTCTTAACTCTTACTCTGGAATACTGGTTAAGGTCTTAACTCTTACTTTGGCCTACTGGTTAAGGTCTTAACTCCTACTCTGGCCTACTGGTTAAGGTCTTAACTCTTACTCTTGCCTAATAGCTAAGGTCTTAAATCTTACTCTGGCCTAATAGCTAAGGTCTTAGACTCATACTCTGGCCTAATAGCTAAGGTCTTAACTCTTACTCTGGCCTAATAGCTAAGGTCTTAGACTCGTACTCTGGCCTAATGGTTAAGGTCTTAACTCTTACTCTGGCCTACTGGTTAAGGTCTTAAATCTTACTCTGGCCTAATAGCTAAGGTCTTAGACTCATACTCTGGCCTAATAGCTAAGGTCTTAACTCTTACTCTGGCCTAATAGCTAAGGTCTTAGACTCGTACTCTGGCCTAATGGTTAAGGTCTTAACTCTTACTCTGGCCTAATGGTTAAGGTCTTAACTCTTACTCTGGCCTATTGGTTAAGGTCTTAACTCTTACTCTGGCCTAATAACTAAGATCTTAACTCTTACTCTGGCCTAATAGCTAAGGTCTTAACACTTACTCTGGCCTAATAGCTAAGGTCTTAACTCTTACTCTGGCCTAATAGCTAAGGTCTTAGACTCATACTCTGGCCTAATGGTTAAGGTCTTAACTCTTACTCTGGCCTACTGGTTAAGGTCTTAACTCTTACTCCGGCCTAATAGCTAAGGTCTTAACTCTTACTCTGGCCTAATAGCAAAGGTATTAGACTCGTAATCTGGCCTAATGGTTAAGGTCTTAACTCTTACTCTGGCCTAATAGCTAAGGTCCTAACTCTTACTCTGGCCTAATAGCTGAGGTCTTAGACTCGTACTCTGGCCTAATGGTTAAGGTCTTAACTCTTACTCTGGCCTACTGGTTAAGGTCTTAACTCTTATTCTGGCCTAATAGCTAATGTCTTAGACTCGTACTCTGGCCTAATGGTTAAGGTCTTAACTCTTACTCTGGCCTACTGGTTAAGGTCTTAACTCCTACTCTGGCCTAATAGCTAAGGTCTTAGACTCGTACTCTGGCCTAATGGTTAACGTCTTAACTCTTACTCTGGCCTATTGGTTAAGGTCTTAACTCTTACTCTGGCCTAATAGCTAAGGTCTTAGACTCGTACTCTGGCCTAATGGTTAAGGTCTTAACTCTTACTCTGGCCTATTGGTTAAGGTCTTAACTCTTACTCTGGCCTAATAACTAAGGTCTTAACTCTTACTCTGACCTAATAGCTAAGGTCTTAACTCTTACTCTGGCCTAATAGCTAAGGTCTTAGACTCATACTCTGGCCTAATGTTTAAGGTCTTAACTCTTACTCTGGCCTAATAGCTAAGGTCTTAGACTGGTACTCTGGCCTAATAGCTAAGGTCTTAGACTCGTACTCTGACCTACTGGTTAAGGTCTTAACTCGTAATCTGGCCTAATAGCTAAGGTCTTAGACTCGTACTCTGGCCTACTGATCAAGGTCTTAACTCTTACTCTGGAATACTGGTTAAGGTCTTAACTCTTACTTTGGCCTACTGGTTAAGGTCTTAACTCCTACTCTGGCCTACTGGTTAAGGTCTTAACTCTTACTCTGGCCCAATAGCTAAGGTCTTAGACTCGTACTCTGGCCTAATGGTTAAGGTCTTAACTCTTACTCTGGCCTACTGGTTAAGGTCTTAACTCTTATTCTGGCCCAATAGCTAAGGTCTTAGACTCGTACTCTGGCCTAATGGTTAAGGTCTTAACTCTTACTCTGGCCTAATAGCTAAGGTCTTAACTCTTACTCTGGCCTAATAGCAAAGGTATTAGACTCGTACTCTGGCCTAATGGTTAAGGTCTTAACTCTTACTCTGGCCTACTGGTTAAGGTCTTAACTCTTATTCTGGCCCAATAGCTAAGGTCTTAGACTCGTACTCTGGCCTAATGGTTAAGGTCTTAACTCTTACTCTGGCCTACTGGTTAAGGTCTTAACTCTTATTCTGGCCTAATAGCTAATGTCTCAGACTCGTACTCTGACCTACTGGTTAAGGTCTTAACTCGTAATCTGGCCTAATAGCTAAGGTCTTAGACTTGTACTCTGGCCTACTGGTCAAGGTCTTAACTCTTACTCTGGAATACTGGTTAAGGTCTTAACTCTTACTTTGGCCTACTGGTTAAGGTCTTAACTCCTACTCTGGCCTACTGGTTAAGGTCTTAACTCTTACTCTTGCCTAATAGCTAAGGTCTTAAATCTTACTCTGGCCTAATAGCTAAGGTCTTAGACTCATACTCTGGCCTAATAGCTAAGGTCTTAACTCTTACTCTGGCCTAATAGCTAAGGTCTTAGACTCGTACTCTGGCCTAATGGTTAAGGTCTTAACTCTTACTCTGGCCTACTGGTTAAGGTCTTAACTCTTACTCTGGCCTAATAGCTAAAGTCTTAGACTCGTACTCTGGCCTAATGGTTAAGGTCTTAACTCTTACTCTGGCCTATTGGTTAAGGTCTTAACTCTTACTCTGGCCTAATAACTAAGGTCTTAACTCTTACTCTGGCCTAATAGCTAAGGTCTTAACTCTTACTCTGGCCTAATAGCTAAGGTCTTAGACTCATACTCTGGCCTAATGGTTAAGGTCTTAACTCTTACTCTGGCCTACTGGTTAAGGTCTTAACTCTTACTCTGGCCTAATAGCTAAGGTCTTAACTCTTACTCTGGCCTAATAGCAAAGGTATTAGACTCGTAATCTGGCCTAATGGTTAAGGTCTTAACTCTTACTCTGGCCTAATAGCTAAGGTCCTAACTCTTACTCTGGCCTAATAGCTGAGGTCTTAGACTCGTACTCTGGCCTAATGGTTAAGATCTTAACTCTTACTCTGGCCTACTGGTTAAGGTCTTAACTCTTACTCTAGCCTAATAGCTAAGGGCTTAGACGCGTATTCTGGCTTAATGGTTAAGGTCTTAACTCTTACTCTGGCCTAATAGCTAAGGGCTTAGACGCGTATTCTTGCCTAATGGTTAAGGTCTTAACTCTTACTCTGGCCTACTGGTAAGGTCTTAACTCTTATTCTGGCCTAATAGCTAATGTCTCAGACTCGTACTCTGACCTACTGGTTAAGGTCTTAACTCGTAATCTGGCCTAATAGCTAAGGTCTTAGACTTGTACTCTGGCCTACTGGTCAAGGTCTTAACTCTTACTCTGGAATACTGGTTAAGGTCTTAACTCTTACTTTGGCCTACTGGTTAAGGTCTTAACTCCTACTCTGGCCTACTGGTTAAGGTCTTAACTCCTACTCTTGCCTAATAGCTAAGGTCTTAAATCTTACTCTGGCCTAATAGCTAAGGTCTTAGACTCATACTCTGGCCTAATAGCTAAGGTCTTAACTTTTACTCTGGCCTAATAGCTAAGGTCTTAGACTCGTACTCTGGCCTAATGGTTAAGGTCTTAACTCTTACTCTGGCCTACTGGTTAAGGTCTTAACTCTTACTCTGGCCTAATAGCTAAAGTCTTAGACTCGTACTCTGGCCTAATGGTTAAGGTCTTAACTCTTACTCTGGCCTATTGGTTAAGGTCTTAACTCTTACTCTGGCCTAATAACTAAGGTCTTAACTCTTACTCTGGCCTAATAGCTAAGGTCTTAACACTTACTCTGGCCTAATAGCTAAGGTCTTAACTCTTACTCTGGCCTAATAGCTAAGGTCTTAGACTCATACTCTGGCCTAATGGTTAAGGTCTTAACTCTTACTCTGGCCTACTGGTTAAGGTCTTAACTCTTACTCTGGCCTAATAGCTAAGGTCTTAACTCTTACTCTGGCCTAATAGCAAAGGTATTAGACTCGTAATCTGGCCTAATGGTTAAGGTCTTAACTCTTACTCTGGCCTAATAGCTAAGGTCCTAACTCTTACTCTGGCCTAATAGCTGAGGTCTTAGACTCGTACTCTGGCCTAATGGTTAAGGTCTTAACTCTTACTCTGGCCTACTGGTTAAGGTCTTAACTCTTATTCTGGCCTAATAGCTAATGTCTTAGACTCGTACTCTGGCCTAATGGTTAAGGTCTTAACTCTTACTCTGGCCTACTGGTTAAGGTCTTAACTCCTACTCTGGCCTAATAGCTAAGGTCTTAGACTCGTACTCTGGCCTAATGGTTAAGGTCTTAACTCTTACTCCGGCCTATTGGTTAAGGTCTTAACTCTTACTCTGGCCTAATAACTAAGGTCTTAACTCTTACTCTGACCTAATAGCTAAGGTCTTAACTCTTACTCTGGCCTAATAGCTAAGGTCTTAGACTCATACTCTGGCCTAATGTTTAAGGTCTTAATTCTTACTCTGGCCTAATAGCTAAGGTCTTAGACTGGTACTCTGGCCTAATAGCTAAGGTCTTAGGCTCGTACTCTGACCTACTGGTTAAGGTCTTAACTCGTAATCTGGCCTAATAGCTAAGGTCTTAGACTCGTACTCTGGCCTACTGATCAAGGTCTTAACTCTTACTCTGGAATACTGGTTAAGGTCTTAACTCTTACTTTGGCCTACTGGTTAAGGTCTTAACTCCTACTCTGGCCTACTGGTTAAGGTCTTAACTCTTACTCTGGCCCAATAGCTAAGGTCTTAGACTCGTACTCTGGCCTAATGGTTAAGGTCTTAACTCTTACTCTGGCCTACTGGTTAAGGTCTTAACTCTTATTCTGGCCTAATAGCTAATGTCTCAGACTCGTACTCTGGCCTAATGGTTAAGGTCTTAACTCTTACTCTGGCCTACTGGTTAAAGTCTTAACTCTTACTCTGGCCTAATAGCTAAGGTCTTAGACTCATACTCTGGCCTAATGGTTAAGGTCTTAACTCTTACTCTGGCCTATTGGTTAAGGTCTTAACTCTTACTCTGGCCTAATAACTAAGTTCTTAACTCTTACTCTGGCCTAATAGCTAAGGTCTTAACTCTTACTCTGGCCTAATAGATAAGGTCTTAACTCTTACTCTGGCCTAATAGCTAAGGTCTTAGACTCGTACTCTGGCCTAATGGTTAAGATCTTAACTCTTACTCTGGCCTACTGGTTAAGGTCTTAACCCTTACTCTAGCCTAATAGCTAAGGGCTTAGACGCGTATTCTGGCCTAATGGTTAAGGTCTTAACTCTTACTCTGGCCTAATAGCTAAGGGCTTAGACGCGTATTCTTGCCTAATGGTTAAGGTCTTAACTCTTACTCTGGCCTACTGGTAAGGTCTTAACTCTTACTCTGGCCTAATAGCTAAGGTCTTAACTCTTACTCTGGCCTAATAGCAAAGGTCTTAGACTCGTAATCTGGCCTAATGGTTAAGGTCTTAACTCTTACTCTGGCCTAATAGTTAAGGTCTTAACTCTTACTCTGGCCTAATAGCTAAGGTCTTAGACTCTTACTATGGCCTACAGGTTAAGGTCTTAACTCTTACTCTGGCCTACTGGTTAAGGTCTTAACTCTTACTCTGGCCTAATAGCTAAGGTCTTAGACTCGTACTATGGCCTACAGGTTAAGGTCTTAACTCTTACTCTGGCCTACTGGTTAAGGTCTTAACTCTTACTCTGGCCTAATAGCTAAGGTCTTAGACTCGTACTCTGGCCTAATGGTTAAGGTCTTAACTCTTACTCTGGCCTACTGGTTAAGGTCTTAAATCTTACTCTGGCTTAATAGCTAAGGTCTTAAATCTTACTATGGCCTAATAGCAAAGATCTTAGACTCGTAATCTGGCCTAATGGTTAAGGTCTTAACTCTTACTCTGGCCTAATAGCTAAGGTCTTAACTCTTACTCTGGCCTAATAGCTAAGGTCTTAGACTCGTACTCTGGCCTAATGATTAAGGTCTTAACTCGTACTCTGGCCTACTGGTTAAGGTCTTAACTCTTACTCTGGCCTAATAGCTAAGGTCTTAACTCTTACTCTGGCCTAATAGCTAAGGTTTTAGACTCGTACTCTGGCCTAATGATTAAGGTCTTAACTCTTACTCTGGCCTACTGGTTAAGGTCTTAACTCTTACTTTGGCCTACTGGTTAAGGTCTTAACTCTTACTCTGGCCTAATAGCTAAGGTCTTAGACTCGTACTCTGGCCTACTGGTTAAGGTCTTAACTCTTACTCTGGCCTAATAGCTAAGGTCTTAACTCTTACTCTGGCCTAATAGCTAAGGTTTTAGATTCGTACTCTGGCCTAATGATTAAGGTCTTAACTCTTACTCTGGCCTACTGGTTAAGGTCTTAACTCTTACTCTGGCCTAATAGCTAAGGTCTTAGACTCGTACTCTGGCCTAATGGTTAAGGTATTAACTCTTACTCTGGCCTACTGGTTAAGGTCTTAACTCTTACTCTGGCCTACTGGTTAAGGTCTTAACTCTTACTCTGGCCTAATAGCTAAGGTCTTAACTCTTAAGCTGGCCTAATAGCTAAGGTCTAAACTCTAACTCTGGACGAATAGCTAAGGTCTTAGACTCGTACTCTGGCCTAATGGTTAAGGTCTTAACTCCTACTCTGGCCTACTGGTTAAGGTCTTAACTCTTACTCTGGCCTAATAGCTAAGGTCTTAACTCTTACTCTGGCCTAATAGCTAAAGTCTTAGACTCATACTCTGGCCTAATGGTTAAGGTCGTAACTCTTACTCTGGAATACTGGTTAAGGTCTTAACTCTTACTTTGGCCTACTGGTTAAGGTCTTAACTCCTAATCTGGCCTACTGGTTAAGGTCTTAACTCTTACTCTGGCCCAATAGCTAAGGTCTTAGACTCGTACTCTGGCCTAATGGTTAAGGTCTTAACTCTTACTCTGGCCTACTGGTTAAGGTCTTAACTCTTATTCTGGCCCAATAGCTAAGGTCTTAGACTCGTACTCTGGCCTAATGGTTAAGGTCTTAACTCTTACTCTGGCCTACTGGTTAAGGTCTTAACTCTTATTCTGGCCTAATAGCTAATGTCTCAGACTCGTACTCTGACCTACTGGTTAAGGTCTTAACTCGTAATCTGGCCTAATAGCTAAGGTCTTAGACTTGTACTCTGGCCTACTGGTCAAGGTCTTAACTCTTACTCTGGAATACTGGTTAAGGTCTTAACTCTTACTTTGGCCTACTGGTTAAGGTCTTAACTCCTACTCTGGCCTACTGGTTAAGGTCTTAACTCTTACTCTTGCCTAATAGCTAAGGTCTTAAATCTTACTCTGGCCTAATAGCTAAGGTCTTAGACTCATACTCTGGCCTAATAGCTAAGGTATTAACTCTTACTCTGGCCTAAGAGCTAAGGTCTTAGACTCGTACTCTGGCCTAATGGTTAAGGTCTTAACTCTTACTCTGGCCTACTGGTTAAGGTCTTAACTCTTACTCTGGCCTAATAGCTAAAGTCTTAGACTCGTACTCTGGCCTAATGGTTAAGGTCTTAACTCTTACTCTGGCCTATTGGTTAAGGTCTTAACTCTTACTCTGGCCTAATAACTAAGGTCTTAACTCTTACTCTGGCCTAATAGCTAAGGTCTTAACTCTTACTCTGGCCTAATAGCTAAGGTCTTAGACTCATACTCTGGCCTAATGGTTAAGGTCTTAACTCTTACTCTGGCCTACTGGTTAAGGTCTTAACTCTTACTCTGGCCTAATAGCTAAGGTCTTAACTCTTACTCTGGCCTAATAGCAAAGGTATTAGACTCGTAATCTGGCCTAATGGTTAAGGTCTTAACTCTTACTCTGGCCTAATAGCTAAGGTCCTAACTCTTACTCTGGCCTAATAGCTGAGGTCTTAGACTCGTACTCTGGCCTAATGGTTAAGGTCTTAACTCTTACTCTGGCCTACTGGTTAAGGTCTTAACTCTTACTCTGGCCTAATAGCTAAGGTCTTAGACTCGTACTCTGGCCTAATGGTTAAGGTCTTAACTCTTACTCCGACCTATTGGTTAAGGTCTTAACTCTTACTCTGGCCTAATAACTAAGGTCTTAACTCTTACTCTGACCTAATAGCTAAGGTCTTAACTCTTACTCTGGCCTAATAGCTAAGGTCTTAGACTCATACTCTGGCCTAATGTTTAAGGTCTTAATTCTTACTCTGGCCTAATAGCTAAGGTCTTAGACTGGTACTCTGGCCTAATAGCTAAGGTCTTAGACTCGTACTCTGACCTACTGGTTAAGGTCTTAACTCGTAATCTGGCCTAATAGCTAAGGTCTTAGACTCGTACTCTGGCCTACTGATCAAGGTCTTAACTCTTACTCTGGAATACTGGTTAAGGTCTTAACTCTTACTTTGGCCTACTGGTTAAGGTCTTAACTCCTACTCTGGCCTACTGGTTAAGGACTTAACTCTTACTCTGGCCCAATAGCTAAGGTCTTAGACTCGTACTCTGGCCTAATGGTTAAGGTCTTAACTCTTACTCTGGCCTACTGGTTAAGGTCTTAACTCTTATTCTGGCCTACTAGCTAATGTCTCAGACTCGTACTCTGGCCTAATGGTTAAGGTCTTAACTCTTACTCTGGCCTACTGGTTAAAGTCTTAACTCTTACTCTGGCCTAATAGCTAAGGTCTTAGACTCGTACTCTGGCCTAATGGTTAAGGTCTTAACTCTTACTCTGGCCTATTGGTTAAGGTCTTAACTCTTACTCTGGCCTAATAACTAAGTTCTTAACTCTTACTCTGGCCTAATAGCTAAGGTCTTAACTCTTACTCTGGCCTAATAGATAAGGTCTTAACTCTTACTCTGGCCTAATAGCTAAGGTCTTAGACTCGTACTCTGGCCTAATGGTTAAGATCTTAACTCTTACTCTGGCCTACTGGTTAAGGTCTTAACTCTTACTCTAGCCTAATAGCTAAGGGCTTAGACGCGTATTCTGGCCTAATGGTTAAGGTCTTAACTCTTACTCTGGCCTAATAGCTAAGGGCTTAGACGCGTATCCTTGCCTAATGGTTAAGGTCTTAACTCTTACTCTGGCCTACTGGTAAGGTCTTAACTCTTATTCTGGCCTAATAGCTAATGTCTCAGACTCGTACTCTGACCTACTGGTTAAGGTCTTAACTCGTAATCTGGCCTAATAGCTAAGGTTTTAGACTTGTACTCTGGCCTACTGGTCAAGGTCTTAACTCTTACTCTGGAATACTGGTTAAGGTCTTAACTCTTACTTTGGCCTACTGGTTAAGGTCTTAACTCCTACTCTGGCCTACTGGTTAAGGTCTTAACTCTTACTCTTGCCTAATAGCTAAGGTCTTAAATCTTACTCTGGCCTAATAGCTAAGGTCTTAGACTCATACTCTGGCCTAATAGCTAAGGTCTTAACTTTTACTCTGGCCTAATAGCTAAGGTCTTAGACTCGTACTCTGGCCTAATGGTTAAGGTCTTAACTCTTACTCTGGCCTACTGGTTAAGGTCTTAACTCTTACTCTGGCCTAATAGCTAAAGTCTTAGACTCGTACTCTGGCCTAATGGTTAAGGTCTTAACTCTTACTCTGGCCTATTGGTTAAGGTCTTAACTCTTACTCTGGCCTAATAACTAAGGTCTTAACTCTTACTCTGGCCTAATAGCTAAGGTCTTAACACTTACTCTGGCCTAATAGCTAAGGTCTTAACTCTTACTCTGGCCTAATAGCTAAGGTCTTAGACTCATACTCTGGCCTAATGGTTAAGGTCTTAACTCTTACTCTGGCCTACTGGTTAAGGTCTTAACTCTTACTCTGGCCTAATAGCTAAGGTCTTAACTCTTACTCTGGCCTAATAGCAAAGGTATTAGACTCGTAATCTGGCCTAATGGTTAAGGTCTTAACTCTTACTCTGGCCTACTGGTTAAGGTCTTAACTCCTACTCTGGCCTAATAGCTAAGGTCTTAGACTCGTACTCTGGCCTAATGGTTAACGTCTTAACTCTTACTCTGGCCTATTGGTTAAGGTCTTAACTCTTACTCTGGCCTAATAGCTAAGGTCTTAGACTCGTACTCTGGCCTAATGGTTAAGGTCTTAACTCTTACTCCGGCCTATTGGTTAAGGTCTTAACTCTTACTCTGGCCTAATAACTAAGGTCTTAACTCTTACTCTGACCTAATAGCTAAGGTCTTAACTCTTACTCTGGCCTAATAGCTAAGGTCTTAGACTCATACTCTGGCCTAATGTTTAAGGTCTTAATTCTTACTCTGGCCTAATAGCTAAGGTCTTAGACTGGTACTCTGGCCTAATAGCTAAGGTCTTAGGCTCGTACTCTGACCTACTGGTTAAGGTCTTAACTCGTAATCTGGCCTAATAGCTAAGGTCTTAGACTCGTACTCTGGCCTACTGATCAAGGTCTTAACTCTTACTCTGGAATACTGGTTAAGGTCTTAACTCTTACTTTGGCCTACTGGTTAAGGTCTTAACTCCTACTCTGGCCTACTGGTTAAGGTCTTAACTCTTACTCTGGCCCAATAGCTAAGGTCTTAGACTCGTACTCTGGCCTAATGGTTAAGGTCTTAACTCTTACTCTGGCCTACTGGTTAAGGTCTTAACTCTTATTCTGGCCTAATAGCTAATGTCTCAGACTCGTACTCTGGCCTATTGGTTAAGGTCTTAACTCTTACTCTGGCCTACTGGTTAAAGTCTTAACTCTTACTCTGGCCTAATAGCTAAGGTCTTAGACTCGTACTCTGGCCTAAATGTTAAGGTCTTAACTCTTACTCTGGCCTATTGGTTAAGGTCTTAACTCTTACTCTGGCCTAATAACTAAGTTCTTAACTCTTACTCTGGCCTAATAGCTAAGGTCTTAACTCTTACTCTGGCCTAATAGATAAGGTCTTAACTCTTACTCTGGCCTAATAGCTAAGGTCTTAGACTCGTACTCTGGCCTAATGGTTAAGATCTTAACTCTTACTCTGGCCTACTGGTTAAGGTCTTAACTCTTACTCTAGCCTAATAGCTAAGGGCTTAGACGCGTATTCTGGCCTAATGGTTAAGGTCTTAACTCTTACTCTGGCCTAATAGCTAAGGGCTTAGACGCGTATTCTTGCCTAATGGTTAAGGTCTTAACTCTTACTCTGGCCTACTGGTAAGGTCTTAACTCTTACTCTGGCCTAATAGCTAAGGTCTTAACTCTTACTCTGGCCTAATAGCAAAGGTCTTAGACTCGTAATCTGGCCTAATGGTTAAGGTCTTAACTCTTACTCTGGCCTAATAGTTAAGGTCTTAACTCTTACTCTGGCCTAATAGCTAAGGTCTTAGACTCTTACTATGGCCTACAGGTTAAGGTCTTAACTCTTACTCTGGCCTACTGGTTAAGGTCTTAACTCTTACTCTGGCCTAATAGCTAAGGTCTTAGACTCGTACTATGGCCTACAGGTTAAGGTCTTAACTCTTACTCTGGCCTACTGGTTAAGGTCTTAACTCTTACTCTGGCGTAATAGCTAAGGTCTTAGACTCGTACTCTGGCCTAATGGTTAAGGTCTTAACTCTTACTCTGGCCTACTGGTTAAGGTCTTAACTCTTACTCTGGCTTAATAGCTAAGGTCTTAAATCTTACTATGGCCTAATAGCAAAGATCTTAGACTCGTAATCTGGCCTAATGGTTAAGGTCTTAACTCTTACTCTGGCCTAATAGCTAAGGTCTTAACTCTTACTCTGGCCTAATAGCTAAGGTCTTAGACTCGTACTCTGGCCTAATGATTAAGGTCTTAACTCGTACTCTGGCCTACTGGTTAAGGTCTTAACTCTTACTCTGGCCTAATAGCTAAGGTCTTAACTCTTACTCTGGCCTAATAGCTAAGGTTTTAGACTCGTACTCTGGCCTAATGATTAAGGTCTTAACTCTTACTCTGGCCTACTGGTTAAGGTCTTAACTCTTACTTTGGCCTACTGGTTAAGGTCTTAACTCTTACTCTGGCCTAATAGCTAAGGTCTTAGACTCGTACTCTGGCCTACTGGTTAAGGTCTTAACTCTTACTCTGGCCTAATAGCTAAGGTCTTAACTCTTACTCTGGCCTAATAGCTAAGGTTTTAGATTCGTACTCTGGCCTAATGATTAAGGTCTTAACTCTTACTCTGGCCTACTGGTTAAGGTCTTAACTCTTACTCTGGCCTAATAGCTAAGGTCTTAGACTCGTACTCTGGCCTAATGGTTAAGGTATTAACTCTTACTCTGGCCTACTGGTTAAGGTCTTAACTCTTACTCTGGCCTACTGGTTAAGGTCTTAACTCTTACTCTGGCCTAATAGCTAAGGTCTTAACTCTTACGCTGGCCTAATAGCTAAGGTCTAAACTCTAACTCTGGACGAATAGCTAAGGTCTTAGACTCGTACTCTGGCCTAATGGTTAAAGTCTTAACTCTTACTCTGGCCTAATAGCTAAGGTCTTAACTCTTACTCTGGCCTAATAGCTAAGGTCTTAGACTCGTACTCTGGCCTAATGGTTAAGGTCTTAACTCTTACTCTGGCCTAATAGCTAAGGTCTTAGACTGGTACTCTGGCTTAATAGCTAAGGTCTTAGACTGGTACTCTGGACTAATAGCTAAGGTCTTAGACTCGTACTCTGGCCTACTGGTCAAGGTCTTAACTCGTACTCTGGCCTAATAGCTAAGGTCTTAGACTCGTACTCTGGACTACTGGTCAAGGTCTTAACTCTTACTCTGGAATACTGGTTAAGGTCTTAACTCTTACTTTGGCCTACTGGTTAAGGTCTTAACTCCTACTCTGGCCTACTGGTTAAGGTCTTAACTCTTACTCTGGCCTAATAGCTAAGGTCTTAACTCTTACTCTGGCCTAATAGCTAAGGTCTTAGACTCATACTCTGGCCTAATGGTTAAGGTCTTAACTCTTACTCTGGCCTAATGGTTAAGGTCTTAACTCTTACTCTGGCCTAATAGGTAAGGGCTTAGACTCGTACTCTGGCCTAATGGTTAAGGTCTTAACTCTTAACTCTTACTCTGGCCTACTGGTTAAGGTCTTAACTCTACTCTGGCCAAATAGCTAAGGTCCTAACTCTTACTCTGGCCTAATAGCTAAGGTCTTAGACTCGTACTCTGGCCTAATGGTTAAGGTCTTAACTCTTACTCTGGCCTAATAGCTAAGGTCTTAGACTCTTACTCTGGCCTACTGGTTAAGGTCTTAACTCTTACTCTGGCCTACTGGTTAAGGTCTTAACTCTTACTCTGGCCTAATAGCTAAGGTCTTAACTCTTACGCTGGCCTAATAGCTAAGGTCTTAACTCTTACTCTGGCCGAATAGCTAAGGTCTTAGACTCGTACTCTGGCCTAATGGTTAAGGTCTTACCTCGTACTCTGGCCTAATAGCTAAGGTCTTAGACTCGTACTCTGGCCTACTGGTTAAGGTCTTAACTCTTACTCTGGCCTAATAGCTAAGGTTTTAATCTTACTCTGGCCTAATAGCTAAGGTCTTAGACTCGTACTCTGGCCTAATAGCTAAGGTCTTAACTCTTAGTCTGGCCAAATAGCTAAGGTCTTAGACTCGTACTCTGGCCTAATGGTTAAGGTCTTAACTCTTACTCTGGCCTACTGGTTAAGGTCTTAACTCTTACTCTGGCCTAATAGCTAAGGTCTTAGACTCACACTCTGGCCTAATGGTTAAGGTCTTAACTCTTACTCTGGCCTATTGGTTAAGGTCTTAACTCTTACTCTGGCCTAATAACTAAGGTCTTAACTCTTACTCTGGCCTAATAGCTAAGGACTCAACTCTTACTCTGGCCTAATAGCTAAGGTCTTAGACTCATACTCTGGCCTAAAGTTTAAGGTCTTAACTCTTACTCTGGCCTAATAGCTAAGGTCTTAGACTGGTACTCTGGCCTAATAGCTAAGGTCTTAGACTCGTACTCTGACCTACTGGTTAAGGTCTCAACTCGTAATCTGGCCTAATAGCTAAGGTCTTAGACTCATACTCTGGCCTACTGGTCAAGGTCTTAACTCTTACTCTGGAATACTGGTTAAGGTCTTAACTCTTACTTTGGCCTACTGGTTAAGGTCTTAACTCCTACTCTGGCCTACTGGTTAAGGTCTTAACTCTTACTCTGGCCCAAAAGCTAAGGTCTTAAATCTTACTCTGGCCTAATAGCTAAGGTCTTAGACTCATACTCTGGCCTAATAGCTAAGGTCTTAACTCTTACTCTGGCCTAATAGCTAAGGTCTTAGACTCGTACTCTGGCCTAATGGTTAAGGTCTTAACTCTTACTCTGGCCTACTGGTTAAGGTCTTAACTCTTACTCTGGCCTAATAGCTAAAGTCTTAGACTCATACTCTGGCCTAATGGTTAAGGTCTTAACTCTTACTCTGGCCTATTGGTTAAGGTCTTAACTCTTACTCTGGCCTAATAACTAAGGTCTTCACTCTTACTCTGGCCTAATAGCTAAGGTCTTAACACTTACTCTGGCCTAATAGCTAAGGTCTTAACTCTTACTCTGGCCTATGAGCTAAGGTCTTAGACTCATACTCTGGCCTAATGGTTAAGGTCTTAACTCTTACTCTGGCCTACTGGTTAAGGTCTTAACTCTTACTCTGGCCTAATAGGTAAGGGCTTAGACTCGTACTCTGGCCTAATGGTTAAGGTCTTAACTCTTACTCTGGCCTACTGGTTAAGGTCTTAACTCTTTCTCTGGCCTAATAGCTAAGGTCTTAACTCTTACTCTGGCCTAATAGCAAAGGTATTAGACTCGTAATCTGGCCTAATGGTTAAGGTCTTAACTCTTACTCTGGCCTAATAGCTAAGGTCCTAACGCTTACTCTGGCCTAATAGCTAAGGTCTTAGACTCGTACTCTGGCCTAATGGTTAAGGTCTTAACTCTTACTCTGGCCTACTGGTTAAGGTCTTAACTCTTATTCTGGCCTAATAGCTAATGTCTCAGACTCGTACTCTGGCCTAATGGTTAAGGTCTTAACTCTTACTCTGGCCTATTGGTTAAGGTCTTAACTCTTACTCTGGCCTAATAGCTAAGGTCTTAGACTCGTACTCTTGCCAAATGGTTAAGGTCTTAACTCTTACTCTGGCCTAATGGTTAAGGTCTTAACTCTTACTCTGGCCTAATAGCTAAGGTCTTAACTCTTACTCTGGCCTAATAGATAAGGTCTTAACTCTTACTCTGGCCTAATAGCTAAGGTCTTAGACTCGTACTCTGGCCTAATGGTTAAGGTCTTATCTCTTACTCTGGCCTATTGGTTAAGGTCTTAACTCTTACTCTGGCCTAATAGCTAAGGGCTTAGACGCGTATTCTGGCCTAATGGTTAAGGTCTTAACTCTTACTCTGGCCTACTGGTTAAGGTCTTAACTCTTACTCTGGCCTAATAGCTAAGGTCTTAACTCTTACTCTGGCCTAATAGCAAAGGTCTTAGACTCGTAATCTGGCCTAATGGTTAAGGTCTTAACTCTTACTCTGGCCTAATAGTTAAGGTCTTAACTCTTACTCTGGCCTAATAGCTAAGGTCTTAGACTCTTACTATGGCCTACAGGTTAAGGTCTTAACTCTTACTCTGGCTTAATAGCTAAGGTCTTAAATCTTACTATGGCCTAATAGCAAAGATCTTAGACTCGTAATCTGGCCTAATGGTTAAGGTCTTAACTCTTACTCTGGCCTAATAGCTAAGGTCTTAACTCTTACTCTGGCCTAATAGCTAAGGTCTTAGACTCATACTATGGCCTACAGGTTATGGTCTTAACTCTTACTTTGGCCTACTGGTTAAGGTCTTAACTCTTACTCTGGCTTAATAGCTAAGGTCTTAAACTCGTACTCTGGCCTACCGGTTAAGGTCTTAACTCTTACTCTGGCCTAATAGCTAAGGTCTTAACTCTTACTCTGGCCTAATAGCTAAGGTTTTAGACTCGTACTCTGGCCTAATGATTGAGGTCTTAACTCTTACTCTGGCCTACTGGTTAAGGTCTTAACTCTTACTCTGGCCTAATAGCTAAGGTCTTAGACTCGTACTCTGGCCTAATGGTTAAGGTATTAACTCTTATTCTGGCCTACTGGTTAAGGTCTTAACTCTTACTCTGGCCTACTGGTTAAGGTCTTAACTCTTACTCTGGCCTAATAGCTAAGGTCTTAACTCTTACGCTGGCCTAATAGCTAAGGTCTTAACTCTTACTCTGGACGAATAGCTAAGGTCTTAGACTCGTACTCTGGCCTAATGGTTAAGGTGTTAACTCTTAAACTGGCCTACTGGTTAAGGTCTTAACTCTTACTCTGGCCTAATAGCTAAGGTCTTAGACTCGTACTCTGGCCTAATGGTTAAGGTCTTAACTCTTACTCTGGCCTACTGGTTAAGGTCTTAACTCTTACTCTGGCCTAATAGCTAAGGTCTTAAATCTTACTCTGGCCTAATAGCTAAGGTCTTAGACTCGTACTCTGGCCTAATAGCTAAGGTCTTAACTCTTACTCTGGCCAAATAGCTAAGGTCTTAGACTCGTACTCTGGCCTAATGGTTAAGGTCTTAACTCTTACTCTGGCCTACTGGTTAAGGTCTTAACTCTTACTCTGGCCTAATAGCTAAGGTCTTAGACTCATACTCTGGCCTAATGGTTAAGGTCTTAACTCTTACTCTGGCCTATTGGTTAAGGTCTTAACTCTTCCTCTGGCCTAATAACTAAGGTCTTAACTCTTACTCTGGCCTAATTGCTAAGGTCTTAACTCTTACTCTGGCCTAATAGCTAAGGTCTTAACTCTTACTCTGGCCTAATAGCTAAGGTCTTAGACTCGTACTCTGGCCTAATGGTTAAGTTCTTAACTCTTACTCTGGCCTACTGGTTAAGGTCTTAACTCTTACTCTGGCCTAATAGCTAAGGTCTTAACTCTTACTCTGGCCTAATAGCAAAGGTATTAGACTCGTAATGTGGCCTAATGGTTAAGGTCTTAACTCTTACTCTGGCCTAATAGCTATGGTCCTAACTCTTACTCTGGCCTAATAGCTGAGGTCTTAGACTCGTACTCTGGCCTAATGGTTAAGGTCTTAACTCTTACTCTGGCCTACTGGTTAAGGTCTTAACTCTTATTCTGGCCTAATAGCTAATGTCTTAGACTCGTACTCTGGCCTAATGGTTAAGGTCTTAACTCTTACTCTGGCCTACTGGTTAAGGTCTTAACTCCTACTCTGGCCTAATAGCTAAGGTCTTAACTCTTACTCTGGCCTATTGGTTAAGGTCTTAACTCTTACTCTGGCCTAATAGCTAAGGTCTTAGACTCGTACTCTGGCCTAATGGTTAAGGTCTTAACTCTTACTCTGGCCTATTGGTTAAGGTCTTAACTCTTACTCTGGCCTAATAACTAAGGTCTTAACTCTTACTCTGGCCTAATAGCTAAGGTCTTAACTCTTACTCTGGCCTAATAGCTAAGGTCTTAACTCTTACTCTGGCCTAATGTTTAAGGTCTTAACTCTTACTCTGGCCTAATAGCTAAGGTCTTGGACTGGTACTCTGGCCTAATAGCTAAGGTCTTAGACTCGTACTCTGACCTACTGGTTAAGGTCTTAACTCGTAATCTGGCCTAATAGCTAAGGTCTTAGACTCGTACTCTGGCCTACTGGTCAAGGTCTTAACTCTTACTCTGGAATACTGGTTAAGGTCTTAACTCTTACTTTGGCCTACTGGTTAAGGTCTTAACTCCTACTCTGGCCTACTGGTTAAGGTCTTAACTCTTACTCTGGCCCAATAGCTAAGGTCTTAAATCTTACTCTGGCCTAATAGCTAAGGTCTTAGACTCATACTCTGGCCTAATAGCTAAGGTCTTAACTCTTACTCTGGCCTAATAGCTAAGGTCTTAGACTCGTACTCTGGCCTAATGGTTAAGGTCTTAACTCTTACTCTGGCCTACTGGTTAAGGTCTTAACTCTTACTCTGGCCTAATAGCTAAAGTCTTAGACTCATACTCTGGCCTAATGGTAAAGGTCTTAACTCTTACTCTGGCCTATTGGTTAAGGTCTTAACTCTTACTCTGGCCTAATAGCTAAGGTCTTAACTCTTACTCTGGCCTAATAGCTAAGGTCTTAGACTCATACTCTGGCCTAATGGTTAAGGTCTTAACTCTTACTCTGGCCTAATAGGTAAGGGCTTAGACTCGTACTCTGGCCTAATGGTTAAGGTCTTAACTCTTACTCTGGCCTACTGGTTAAGGTCTTAACTCTTACTCTGGCCTAATAGCTAAGGTCTTAACTCTTACTCTGGCCTAATAGCAAAGGTATTAGACTCGTAATCTGGCCTAATGGTTAAGGTCTTAACTCTTACTATGGCCTAATAGCTAAGGTCCTAACTCTTACTCTGGCCTAATAGCTAAGGTCTTAGACTCGTACTCTGGCCTAATGGTTAAGGTCTTAACTCTTACTCTGGCCTACTGGTTAAGGTCTTAACTCTTATTCTGGCCTAATAGCTAATGTCTCAGACTCGTACTCTGGCCTAATGGTTAAGGTCTTAACTCTTACTCTGGCCTACTGGTTAAAGTCTTAACTCTTACTCTGGCCTAATAGCTAAGGTCTTAGACTCGTACTCTGGCCTAATGGTTAAGGTCTTAACTCTTACTCTGGCCTATTGGTTAAGGTCTTAACTCTTACTCTGGCCTAATAACTAAGTTCTTAACTCTTACTCTGGCCTAATAGCTAAGGTCTTAACTCTTACTCTGGCCTAATAGCTAAGGTCTTAGACTCGTACTCTGGCCTAATGGTTAAGGTCTTAACTCTTACTCTGGCCTACTGGTTAAGGTCTTAACTCTTACTCTGGCCTAATAGCTAAGGGCTTAGACGCGTATTCTGGCCTAATGGTTAAGGTCTTAACTCTTACTCTGGCCTACTGGTTAAGGTCTTAACTCTTACTCTGGCCTAATAGCTAAGGTCTTAACTCTTACTCTGGCCTAATAGCAAAGGTCTTAGACTCGTACTCTGGCCTAATGGTTAAGGTCTTAACTCTTACTCTGGCCTACTGGTTAAGGTCTTAACTCTTATTCTGGCCTAATAGCTAATGTCTTAGACTCGTACTCTGGCCTAATGGTTAAGGTCTTAACTCTTACTCTGGCCTACTGGTTAAGGTCTTAACTCCTACTCTGGCCTAATAGCTAAGGTCTTAGACTCGTACTCTGGCCTAATGGTTAACGTCTTAACTCTTACTCTGGCCTATTGGTTAAGGTCTTAACTCTTACTATGGCCTAATAGCTAAGGTCTTAGACTCGTACTCTGGCCTAATGGTTAAGGTCTTAACTCTTACTCTGGCCTATTGGTTAAGGTCTTAACTCTTACTCTGGCCTAATAACTAAGGTCTTAACTCTTACTCTGACCTACTAGCTAAGGTCTTAACTCTTACTCTGGCCTAATAGCTAAGGTCTTAGACTCATACTCTGGCCTAATGTTTAAGGTCTTAATTCTTACTCTGGCCTAATAGCTAAGGTCTTAGACTGGTACTCTGGCCTAATAGCTAAGGTCTTAGACTCGTACTCTGACATACTGGTTAAGGTCTTAACTCGTAATCTGGCCTAATAGCTAAGGTCTTAGACTCGTACTCTGGCCTACTGATCAAGGTCTTAACTCTTACTCTGGAATACTGGTTAAGGTCTTAACTCTTACTTTGGCCTACTGGTTAAGGTCTTAACTCCTACTCTGGCCTACTGGGTAAGGTCTTAACTCTTACTCTGGCCCAATAGCTAAGGTCTTAGACTCGTACTCTGGCCTAATGGTTAAGGTCTTAACTCTTACTCTGGCCTACTGGTTAAGGTCTTAACTCTTATTCTGGCCTAATAGCTAATGTCTCAGACTCGTACTCTGGCCTAATGGTTAAGGTCTTAATTCTTACTCTGGCCTACTGGTTAAAGTCTTAACTCTTACTCTGGCCTAATAGCTAAGGTCCTAGACTCGTACTCTGGCCTAATGGTTAAGGTCTTAAATCTTACTCTGGCCTATTGGTTAAGGTCTTAACTCTTACTCTGGCCTAATAACTAAGTTCTTAACTCTTACTCTGGCCTAATAGCTAAGGTCTTAACTCTTACTCTGGCCTAATAGATAAGGTCTTAACTCTTACTCTGGCCTAATAGCTAAGGTCTCAGACTCGTACTCTGGCCTAATGGTTAAGGTCTTAACTCTTACTCTGGCCTACTGGTTAAGGTCTTAACTCTTACTCTAGCCTAATAGCTAAGGGCTTAGACGCGTATTCTGGCCTAATGGTTAAGGTCTTAACTCTTACTCTGGCCTAATAGCTAAGGGCTTAGACGCGTATTCTGGCCTAATGGTTAAGGTCTTAACTCTTACTCTGGCCTACTGGTAAGGTCTTAACTCTTACTCTGGCCTAATAGCTAAGGTCTTAACTCTTACTCTGGCCTAATAGCAAAGGTCTTAGACTCGTAATCTGGCCTAATGGTTAAGGTCTTAACTCTTACTCTGGCCTAATAGTTAAGGTCTTAACTCTTACTCTGGCCTAATAGCTAAGGTCTTAGACTCTTACTATGGCCTACAGGTTAAGGTCTTAACTCTTACTCTGGCCTACTGGTTAAGGTCTTAACTCTTACTCTGGCCTAATAGCTAAGGTCTTAGACTCGTACTATGGCCTACAGGTTAAGGTCTTAACTCTTACTCTGGCCTAATAGCTAAGGTCTTAGACTCGTACTCTGGCCTAATGGTTAAGGTCTTAACTCTTACTCTGGCCTACTGGTTAAGGTCTTAACTCTTACTCTGGCTTAATAGCTAAGGTCTTAAATCTTACTATGGCCTAATAGCAAAGATCTTAGACTCGTAATCTGGCCTAATGATTAAGGTCTTAACTCTTACTCTGGCCTACTGGTTAAGGTCTTAACTCTTAATCTGGCCTAATAGCTAAGGTTTTAGACTCGTACTCTGGCCTAATGATTAAGGTCTTAACTCTTACTCTGGCCTACTGGTTAAGGTCTTAACTCTTACTCTGGCCTAATAGCTAAAGTCTTAGACTCATACTCTGGCCTAATGGTTAAGGTCTTAACTCTTACTCTGGCCTATTGGTTAAGGTCTTAACTCTTACTCTGGCCTAATAACTAAGGTCTTCACTCTTACTCTGGCCTAATAGCTAAGGTCTTAACACTTACTCTGGCCTAATAGCTAAGGTCTTAACTCTTACTCTGGCCTATGAGCTAAGGTCTTAGACTCATACTCTGGCCTAATGGTTAAGGTCTTAACTCTTACTCTGGCCTACTGGTTAAGGTCTTAACTCTTACTCTGGCCTAATAGGTAAGGGCTTAGACTCGTACTCTGGCCTAATGGTTAAGGTCTTAACTCTTACTCTGGCCTACTGGTTAAGGTCTTAACTCTTTCTCTGGCCTAATAGCTAAGGTCTTAACTCTTACTCTGGCCTAATAGCAAAGGTATTAGACTCGTAATCTGGCCTAATGGTTAAGGTCTTAACTCTTACTCTGGCCTAATAGCTAAGGTCCTAACGCTTACTCTGGCCTAATAGCTAAGGTCTTAGACTCGTACTCTGGCCTAATGGTTAAGGTCTTAACTCTTACTCTGGCCTACTGGTTAAGGTCTTAACTCTTATTCTGGCCTAATAGCTAATGTCTCAGACTCGTACTCTGGCCTAATGGTTAAGGTCTTAACTCTTACTCTGGCCTATTGGTTAAGGTCTTAACTCTTACTCTGGCCTAATAGCTAAGGTCTTAGACTCGTACTCTTGCCAAATGGTTAAGGTCTTAACTCTTACTCTGGACTAATGGTTAAGGTCTTAACTCTTACTCTGGCCTAATAGCTAAGGTCTTAACTCTTACTCTGGCCTAATAGACAAGGTCTTAACTCTTACTCTGGCCTAATAGCTAAGGTCTTAGACTCGTACTCTGGCCTAATGGTTAAGGTCTTATCTCTTACTCTGGCCTATTGGTTAAGGTCTTAACTCTTACTCTGGCCTAATAGCTAAGGGCTTAGACGCGTATTCTGGCCTAATGGTTAAGGTCTTAACTCTTACTCTGGCCTACTGGTTAAGGTCTTAACTCTTACTCTGGCCTAATAGCTAAGGTCTTAACTCTTACTCTGGCCTAATAGCAAAGGTCTTAGACTCGTAATCTGGCCTAATGGTTAAGGTCTTAACTCTTACTCTGGCCTAATAGTTAAGGTCTTAACTCTTACTCTGGCCTAATAGCTAAGGTCTTAGACTCTTACTATGGCCTACAGGTTAAGGTCTTAACTCTTACTCTGGCCTACTGGTTAAGGTCTTAACTCTTACTCTGGCTTAATAGCTAAGGTCTTAAATCTTACTATGGCCTAATAGCAAAGATCTTAGACTCGTAATCTGGCCTAATGGTTAAGGTCTTAACTCTTACTCTGGCCTAATAGCTAAGGTCTTAACTCTTACTCTGGCCTAATAGCTAAGGTCTTAGACTCATACCATGGCCTACAGGTTATGGTCTTAACTCTTACTTTGGCCTACTGGTTAAGGTCTTAACTCTTACTCTGGCTTAATAGCTAAGGTCTTAAACTCGTACTCTGGCCTACCGGTTAAGGTCTTAACTCTTACTCTGGCCTAATAGCTAAGGTCTTAACTCTTACTCTGGCCTAATAGCTAAGGTTTTAGACTCGTACTCTGGCCTAATGATTGAGGTCTTAACTCTTACTCTGGCCTACTGGTTAAGGTCTTAACTCTTACTCTGGCCTAATAGCTAAGGTCTTAGACTCGTACTCTGGCCTAATGGTTAAGGTATTAACTCTTATTCTGGCCTACTGGTTAAGGTCTTAACTCTTACTCTGGCCTACTGGTTAAGGTCTTAACTCTTACTCTGGCCTAATAGCTAAGGTCTTAACTCTTACGCTGGCCTAATAGCTAAGGTCTTAACTCTTACTCTGGACGAATAGCTAAGGTCTTAGACTCGTACTCTGGCCTAATGGTTAAGGTGTTAACTCTTAAACTGGCCTACTGGTTAAGGTCTTAACTCTTACTCTGGCCTAATAGCTAAGGTCTTAGACTCGTACTCTGGCCTAATGGTTAAGGTCTTAACTCTTACTCTGGCCTACTGGTTAAGGTCTTAACTCTTACTCTGGCCTAATAGCTAAGGTCTTAAATCTTACTCTGGCCTAATAGCTAAGGTCTTAGACTCGTACTCTGGCCTAATAGCTAAGGTCTTAACTCTTACTCTGGCCAAATAGCTAAGGTCTTAGACTCGTACTCTGGCCTAATGGTTAAGGTCTTAACTCTTACTCTGGCCTACTGGTTAAGGTCTTAACTCTTACTCTGGCCTAATAGCTAAGGTCTTAGACTCATACTCTGGCCTAATGGTTAAGGTCTTAACTCTTACTCTGGCCTATTGGTTAAGGTCTTAACTCTTCCTCTGGCCTAATAACTAAGGTCTTAACTCTTACTCTGGCCTAATTGCTAAGGTCTTAACTCTTACTCTGGCCTAATAGCTAAGGTCTTAACTCTTACTCTGGCCTAATAGCTAAGGTCTTAGACTCGTACTCTGGCCTAATGGTTAAGTTCTTAACTCTTACTCTGGCCTACTGGTTAAGGTCTTAACTCTTACTCTGGCCTAATAGCTAAGGTCTTAACTCTTACTCTGGCCTAATAGCAAAGGTATTAGACTCGTAATCTGGCCTAATGGTTAAGGTCTTAACTCTTACTCTGGCCTAATAGCTATGGTCCTAACTCTTACTCTGGCCTAATAGCTGAGGTCTTAGACTCGTACTCTGGCCTAATGGTTAAGGTCTTAACTCTTACTCTGGCCTACTGGTTAAGGTCTTAACTCTTATTCTGGCCTAATAGCTAATGTCTTAGACTCGTACTCTGGCCTAATGGTTAAGGTCTTAACTCTTACTCTGGCCTACTGGTTAAGGTCTTAACTCCTACTCTGGCCTAATAGCTACGGTCTTAACTCTTACTCTGGCCTATTGGTTAAGGTCTTAACTCTTACTCTGGCCTAATAGCTAAGGTCTTAGACTCGTACTCTGGCCTAATGGTTAAGGTCTTAACTCTTACTCTGGCCTATTGGTTAAGGTCTTAACTCTTACTCTGGCCTAATAACTAAGGTCTTAACTCTTACTCTGGCCTAATAGCTAAGGTCTTAACTCTTACTCTGGCCTAATAGCTAAGGTCTTAACTCTTACTCTGGCCTAATGTTTAAGGTCTTAACTCTTACTCTGGCCTAATAGCTAAGGTCTTGGACTGGTACTCTTGCCTAATAGCTAAGGTCTTAGACTCGTACTCTGACCTACTGGTTAAGGTCTTAACTCGTAATCTGGCCTAATAGCTAAGGTCTCAGACTCGTACTCTGGCCTACTGGTCAAGGTCTTAACTCTTACTCTGGAATACTGGTTAAGGTCTTAACTCTTACTTTGGCCTACTGGTTAAGGTCTTAACTCCTACTCTGGCCTACTGGTTAAGGTCTTAACTCTTACTCTGGCCCAATAGCTAAGGTCTTAAATCTTACTCTGGCCTAATAGCTAAGGTCTTAGACTCATACTCTGGCCTAATAGCTAAGGTCTTAACTCTTACTCTGGCCTAATAGCTAAGGTCTTAGACTCGTACTCTGGCCTAATGGTTAAGGTCTTAACTCTTACTCTGGCCTACTGGTTAAGGTCTTAACTCTTACTCTGGCCTAATAGCTAAAGTCTTAGACTCATACTCTGGCCTAATGGTAAAGGTCTTAACTCTTACTCTGGCCTATTGGTTAAGGTCTTAACTCTTACTCTGGCCTAATAACTAAGGTCTTAACTCTTACTCTGGCCTAATAGCTAAGGTCTTAACACTTACTCTGGCCTAATAGCTAAGGTCTTAACTCTTACTCTGGCCTAATAGCTAAGGTCTTAGACTCATACTCTGGCCTAATGGTTAAGGTCTTAACTCTTACTCTGGCCTAATAGGTAAGGGCTTAGACTCGTACTCTGGCCTAATGGTTAAGGTCTTAACTCTTACTCTGGCCTACTGGTTAAGGTCTTAACTCTTACTCTGGCCTAATAGCTAAGGTCTTAACTCTTACTCTGGCCTAATAGCAAAGGTATTAGACTCGTAATCTGGCCTAATGGTTAAGGTCTTAACTCTTACTATGGCCTAATAGCTAAGGTCCTAACTCTTACTCTGGCCTAATAGCTAAGGTCTTAGACTCGTACTCTGGCCTAATGGTTAAGGTCTTAACTCTTACTCTGGCCTACTGGTTAAGGTCTTAACTCTTATTCTGGCCTAATAGCTAATGTCTCAGACTCGTACTCTGGCCTAATGGTTAAGGTCTTAACTCTTACTCTGGCCTACTGGTTAAAGTCTTAACTCTTACTCTGGCCTAATAGCTAAGGTCTTAGACTCGTACTCTGGCCTAATGGTTAAGGTCTTAACTCTTACTCTGGCCTATTGGTTAAGGTCTTAACTCTTACTCTGGCCTAATAACTAAGTTCTTAACTCTTACTCTGGCCTAATAGCTAAGGTCTTAACTCTTACTCTGGCCTAATAGCTAAGGTCTTAGACTCGTACTCTGGCCTAATGGTTAAGGTCTTAACTCTTACTCTGGCCTACTGGTTAAGGTCTTAACTCTTACTCTGGCCTAATAGCTAAGGGCTTAGACGCGAATTCTGGCCTAATGGTTAAGGTCTTAACTCTTACTCTGGCCTACTGGTTAAGGTCTTAACTCTTACTCTGGCCTAATAGCTAAGGTCTTAACTCTTACTCTGGCCTAATAGCAAAGGTCTTAGACTCGTACTCTGGCCTAATGGTTAAGGTCTTAACTCTTACTCTGGCCTACTGGTTAAGGTCTTAACTCTTATTCTGGCCTAATAGCTAATGTCTTAGACTCGTAC
This sequence comes from Triturus cristatus, assembly GCF_964204655.1. Classification (NCBI taxonomy): domain Eukaryota; kingdom Metazoa; phylum Chordata; class Amphibia; order Caudata; family Salamandridae; genus Triturus; species Triturus cristatus. Next base: position 1,102,090,334 of record NC_140589.1, on the reverse strand, counting down.
TCTGGCCTAATGGTTAAGGTCTTAACTCTTACTCTGGCCTACTGGTTAAGGTCTTAACTCCTACTCTGGCCTAATAGCTAAGGTCTTAGACTCGTACTCTGGCCTAATGGTTAACGTCTTAACTCTTACTCTGGCCTATTGGTTAAGGTCTTAACTCTTACTCTGGCCTAATAGCTAAGGTCTTAGACTCGTACTCTGGCCTAATGGTTAAGGTCTTAACTCTTACTCTGGCCTATTGGTTAAGGTCTTAACTCTTACTCTGGCCTAATAACTAAGGTCTTAACTCTTACTCTGACCTACTAGCTAAGGTCTTAACTCTTACTCTGGCCTAATAGCTAAGGTCTTAGACTCATACTCTGGCCTAATGTTTAAGGTCTTAATTCTTACTCTGGCCTAATAGCTAAGGTCTTAGACTGGTACTCTGGCCTAATAGCTAAGGTCTTAGACTCGTACTCTGACCTACTGGTTAAGGTCTTAACTCGTAATCTGGCCTAATAGCTAAGGTCTTAGACTCGTACTCTGGCCTACTGATCAAGGTCTTAACTCTTACTCTGGAATACTGGTTAAGGTCTTAACTCTTACTTTGGCCTACTGGTTAAGGTCTTAACTCCTACTCTGGCCTACTGGGTAAGGTCTTAACTCTTACTCTGGCCCAATAGCTAAGGTCTTAGACTCGTACTCTGGCCTAATGGTTAAGGTCTTAACTCTTACTCTGGCCTACTGGTTAAGGTCTTAACTCTTATTCTGGCCTAATAGCTAATGTCTCAGACTCGTACTCTGGCCTAATGGTTAAGGTCTTAATTCTTACTCTGGCCTACTGGTTAAAGTCTTAACTCTTACTCTGGCCTAATAGCTAAGGTCCTAGACTCGTACTCTGGCCTAATGGTTAAGGTCTTAAATCTTACTCTGGCCTATTGGTTAAGGTCTTAACTCTTACTCTGGCCTAATAACTAAGTTCTTAACTCTTACTCTGGCCTAATAGCTAAGGTCTTAACTCTTACTCTGGCCTAATAGCTAAGGTCTCAGACTCGTACTCTGGCCTAATGGTTAAGGTCTTAACTCTTACTCTGGCCTACTGGTTAAGGTCTTAACTCTTACTCTAGCCTAATAGCTAAGGGCTTAGACGCGTATTCTGGCCTAATGGTTAAGGTCTTAACTCTTACTCTGGCCTAATAGCTAAGGGCTTAGACGCGTATTCTGGCCTAATGGTTAAGGTCTTAACTCTTACTCTGGCCTACTGGTAAGGTCTTAACTCTTACTCTGGCCTAATAGCTAAGGTCTTAACTCTTACTCTGGCCTAATAGCAAAGGTCTTAGACTCGTAATCTGGCCTAATGGTTAAGGTCTTAACTCTTACTCTGGCCTAATAGTTAAGGTCTTAACTCTTACTCTGGCCTAATAGCTAAGGTCTTAGACTCTTACTATGGCCTACAGGTTAAGGTCTTAACTCTTACTCTGGCCTACTGGTTAAGGTCTTAACTCTTACTCTGGCCTAATAGCTAAGGTCTTAGACTCGTACTATGGCCTACAGGTTAAGGTCTTAACTCTTACTCTGGCCTAATAGCTAAGGTCTTAGACTCGTACTCTGGCCTAATGGTTAAGGTCTTAACTCTTACTCTGGCCTACTGGTTAAGGTCTTAACTCTTACTCTGGCTTAATAGCTAAGGTCTTAAATCTTACTATGGCCTAATAGCAAAGATCTTAGACTCGTAATCTGGCCTAATGGTTAAGGTCTTAACTCTTACTCTGGCCTAATAGCTAAGGTCTTAACTCTTACTCTGGCCTAATAGCTAAGGTCTTAGACTCGTACTCTGGCCTAATGATTAAGGTCTTAACTCTTACTCTGGCCTACTGGTTAAGGTCTTAACTCTTACTCTGGCCTAATAGCTAAGGTCTTAGACTCGTACTCTGGCCTAATAGTTAAGGTATTAACTCTTACTCTGGCCTAATAGCTAAGGTCTTAACTCTTACTCTGGCCTAATAGCTAAGGTTTTAGACTCGTACTCTGGCCTAATGATTAAGGTCTTAACTCTTACTCTGGCCTACTGGTTAAGGTCTTAACTCTTACTTTGGCCTACTGGTTAAGGTCTTAACTCTTACTCTGGCCTAATAGCTAAGGTCTTAGACTCGTACTCTGGCCTACTGGTTAAGGTCTTAACTCTTACTCTGGCCTAATAGCTAAGGTCTTAACTCTTACTCTGGCCTAATAGCTAAGGTTTTAGATTCGTACTCTGGCCTAATGATTAAGGTCTTAACTCTTACTCTGGCCTACTGGTTAAGGTCTTAACTCTTACTCTGGCCTAATAGCTAAGGTCTTAGACTCGTACTCTGGCCTAATGGTTAAGGTATTAACTCTTACTCTGGCCTACTGGTTAAGGTCTTAACTCTTACTCTGGCCTACTGGTTAAGGTCTTAACTCTTACTCTGGCCTAATAGCTAAGGTCTTAACTCTTACGCTGGCCTAATAGCTAAGGTCTTAACTCTTACTCTGGACGAATAGCTAAGGTCTTAGACTCGTACTCTGGCCTAATGGTTAAGGTCTTAACTCTTACTCTGGCCTAATAGCTAAGGTCTTAACTCTTACTCTGGCCTAATAGCTAAGGTCTTAGACTCGTACTCTGGCCTAATGGTTAAGGTCTTAACTCTTACTCTGGCCTAATAGCTAAGGTCTTAGACTGGTACTCTGGCTTAATAGCTAAGGTCTTAGACTGGTACTCTGGACTAATAGCTAAGGTCTTAGACTCGTACTCTGACCTACTGGTTAAGGTCTTATCTCGTACTCTGGCCTAATAGCTAAGGTCTTAGACTCGTACTCTGGAATACTGGTTAAGGTCTTAACTCTTACTTTGGCCTACTGGTTAAGGTCTTAACTCCTACTCTGGCCTACTGGTTAAGGTCTTAACTCTTACTCTGGCCTAATAGCTAAGGTCTTAACTCTTACTCTGGCCTAATAGCTAAGGTCTTAGACTGGTACTCTGGCTTAATAGCTAAGGTCTTAGACTGGTACTCTGGACTAATAGCTAAGGTCTTAGACTCGTACTCTGACCTACTGGTTAAGGTCTTAACTCTTACTCTGGCCTAATAGCTAAGGTCTTAACTCTTACTCTGGCCTAATAGCTAAGGTCTTAGACTCGTACTCTGGCCTAATGGTTAAGGTCTTAACTCTTACTCTGGCCTAATAGCTAAGGTCTTAGACTCATACTCTGGCCTAATGGTTAAGGTCTTAACTCTTACTCTGGCCTAATGGTTAAGGTCTTAACTCTTACTCTGGCCTAATAGGTAAGGGCTTAGACTCGTACTCTGGCCTAATGGTTAAGGTCTTAACTCTTAACTCTTACTCTGGCCTACTGGTTAAGGTCTTAACTCTACTCTGGCCGAATAGCTAAGGTCCTAACTCTTACTCTGGCCTAATAGCTAAGGTCTTAGACTCGTACTCTGGCCTAATGGTTAAGGTCTTAACTCTTACTCTGGCCTAATAGCTAAGGTCTTAGACTCTTACTCTGGCCTACTGGTCAAGGTCTTAACTCTTACTCTGGAATACTGGTTAAGGTCTTAACTCTTACTTTGGCCTACTGGTTAAGGTCTTAACTCCTACTCTGGCCTACTGGTTAAGGTCTTAACTCTTACTCTGGCCCAAAAGCTAAGGTCTTAAATCTTACTCTGGCCTAATAGCTAAGGTCTTAGACTCATACTCTGGCCTAATAGCTAAGGTCTTAACTCTTACTCTGGCCTAATAGCTAAGGTCTTAGACTCGTACTCTGGCCTAATGGTTAAGGTCTTAACTCTTACTCTGGCCTACTGGTTAAGGTCTTAACTCTTACTCTGGCCTAATAGCTAAAGTCTTAGACTCATACTCTGGCCTAATGGTTAAGGTCTTAACTCTTACTCTGGCCTATTGGTTAAGGTCTTAACTCTTACTCTGGCCTAATAACTAAGGTCTTCACTCTTACTCTGGCCTAATAGCTAAGGTCTTAACACTTACTCTGGCCTAATAGCTAAGGTCTTAACTCTTACTCTGGCCTATGAGCTAAGGTCTTAGACTCATACTCTGGCCTAATGGTTAAGGTCTTAACTCTTACTCTGGCCTACTGGTTAAGGTCTTAACTCTTACTCTGGCCTAATAGGTAAGGGCTTAGACTCGTACTCTGGCCTAATGGTTAAGGTCTTAACTCTTACTCTGGCCTACTGGTTAAGGTCTTAACTCTTTCTCTGGCCTAATAGCTAAGGTCTTAACTCTTACTCTGGCCTAATAGCAAAGGTATTAGACTCGTAATCTGGCCTAATGGTTAAGGTCTTAACTCTTACTCTGACCTAATAGCTAAGGTCCTAACGCTTACTCTGGCCTAATAGCTAAGGTCTTAGACTCGTACTCTGGCCTAATGGTTAAGGTCTTAACTCTTACTCTGGCCTACTGGTTAAGGTCTGAACTCTTACTCTGGCCTAATAGCTAAGGTCTTAGACTCGTACTCTGGCCTAATGGTTAAGGTCTTATCTCTTACTCTGGCCTATTGGTTAAGGTCTTAACTCTTACTCTGGCCTAATAGCTAAGGGCTTAGACGCGTATTCTGGCCTAATGGTTAAGGTCTTAACTCTTACTCTGGCCTACTGGTTAAGGTCTTAACTCTTACTCTGGCCTAATAGCTAAGGTCTTAACTCTTACTCTGGCCTAATAGCAAAGGTCTTAGACTCGTAATCTGGCCTAATGGTTAAGGTCTTAACTCTTACTCTGGCCTAATAGTTAAGGTCTTAACTCTTACTCTGGCCTAATAGCTAAGGTCTTAGACTCTTACTATGGCCTACAGGTTAAGGTCTTAACTCTTACTCTGGCCTACTTGTTAAGGTCTTAACTCTTACTCTGGCTTAATAGCTAAGGTCTTAAATCTTACTATGGCCTAATAGCAAAGATCTTAGACTCGTAATCTGGCCTAATGGTTAAGGTCTTAACTCTTACTCTGGCCTAATAGCTAAGGTCTTAACTCTTACTCTGGCCTAATAGCTAAGGTCTTAGACTCATACTATGGCCTACAGGTTATGGTCTTAACTCTTACTTTGGCCTACTGGTTAAGGTCTTAACTCTTACTCTGGCTTAATAGCTAAGGTCTTAAACTCGTACTCTGGCCTACCGGTTAAGGTCTTAACTCTTACTCTGGCCTAATAGCTAAGGTCTTAACTCTTACTCTGGCCTAATAGCTAAGGTTTTAGACTCGTACTCTGGCCTAATGATTAAGGTCTTAACTCTTACTCTGGCCTACTGGTTAAGGTCTTAACTCTTAATCTGGCCTAATAGCTAAGGTTTTAGACTCGTACTCTGGCCTAATGATTAAGGTCTTAACTCTTACTCTGGCCTACTGGTTAAGGTCTTAACTCTTACTCTGGCCTAATAGCTAAAGTCTTAGACTCATACTCTGGCCTAATGGTTAAGGTCTTAACTCTTACTCTGGCCTATTGGTTAAGGTCTTAACTCTTACTCTGGCCTAATAACTAAGGTCTTCACTCTTACTCTGGCCTAATAGCTAAGGTCTTAACACTTACTCTGGCCTAATAGCTAAGGTCTTAACTCTTACTCTGGCCTATGAGCTAAGGTCTTAGACTCATACTCTGGCCTAATGGTTAAGGTCTTAACTCTTACTCTGGCCTACTGGTTAAGGTCTTAACTCTTACTCTGGCCTAATAGGTAAGGGCTTAGACTCGTACTCTGGCCTAATGGTTAAGGTCTTAACTCTTACTCTGGCCTACTGGTTAAGGTCTTAACTCTTTCTCTGGCCTAATAGCTAAGGTCTTAACTCTTACTCTGGCCTAATAGCAAAGGTATTAGACTCGTAATCTGGCCTAATGGTTAAGGTCTTAACTCTTACTCTGGCCTAATAGCTAAGGTCCTAACGCTTACTCTGGCCTAATAGCTAAGGTCTTAGACTCGTACTCTGGCCTAATGGTTAAGGTCTTAACTCTTACTCTGGCCTACTGGTTAAGGTCTTAACTCTTATTCTGGCCTAATAGCTAATGTCTCAGACTCGTACTCTGGCCTAATGGTTAAGGTCTTAACTCTTACTCTGGCCTATTGGTTAAGGTCTTAACTCTTACTCTGGCCTAATAGCTAAGGTCTTAGACTCGTACTCTTGCCAAATGGTTAAGGTCTTAACTCTTACTCTGGACTAATGGTTAAGGTCTTAACTCTTACTCTGGCCTAATAGCTAAGGTCTTAACTCTTACTCTGGCCTAATAGATAAGGTCTTAACTCTTACTCTGGCCTAATAGCTAAGGTCTTAGACTCGTACTCTGGCCTAATGGTTAAGGTCTTATCTCTTACTCTGGCCTATTGGTTAAGGTCTTAACTCTTACTCTGGCCTAATAGCTAAGGGCTTAGACGCGTATTCTGGCCTAATGGTTAAGGTCTTAACTCTTACTCTGGCCTACTGGTTAAGGTCTTAACTCTTACTCTGGCCTAATAGCTAAGGTCTTAACTCTTACTCTGGCCTAATAGCAAAGGTCTTAGACTCGTAATCTGGCCTAATGGTTAAGGTCTTAACTCTTACTCTGGCCTAATAGTTAAGGTCTTAACTCTTACTCTGGCCTAATAGCTAAGGTCTTAGACTCTTACTATGGCCTACAGGTTAAGGTCTTAACTCTTACTCTGGCCTACTGGTTAAGGTCTTAACTCTTACTCTGGCTTAATAGCTAAGGTCTTAAATCTTACTATGGCCTAATAGCAAAGATCTTAGACTCGTAATCTGGCCTAATGGTTAAGGTCTTAACTCTTACTCTGGCCTAATAGCTAAGGTCTTAACTCTTACTCTGGCCTAATAGCTAAGGTCTTAGACTCATACCATGGCCTACAGGTTATGGTCTTAACTCTTACTTTGGCCTACTGGTTAAGGTCTTAACTCTTACTCTGGCTTAATAGCTAAGGTCTTAAACTCGTACTCTGGCCTACCGGTTAAGGTCTTAACTCTTACTCTGGCCTAATAGCTAAGGTCTTAACTCTTACTCTGGCCTAATAGCTAAGGTTTTAGACTCGTACTCTGGCCTAATGATTGAGGTCTTAACTCTTACTCTGGCCTACTGGTTAAGGTCTTAACTCTTACTCTGGCCTAATAGCTAAGGTCTTAGACTCGTACTCTGGCCTAATGGTTAAGGTATTAACTCTTATTCTGGCCTACTGGTTAAGGTCTTAACTCTTACTCTGGCCTACTGGTTAAGGTCTTAACTCTTACTCTGGCCTAATAGCTAAGGTCTTAACTCTTACGCTGGCCTAATAGCTAAGGTCTTAACTCTTACTCTGGACGAATAGCTAAGGTCTTAGACTCGTACTCTGGCCTAATGGTTAAGGTGTTAACTCTTAAACTGGCCTACTGGTTAAGGTCTTAACTCTTACTCTGGCCTAATAGCTAAGGTCTTAGACTCGTACTCTGGCCTAATGGTTAAGGTCTTAACTCTTACTCTGGCCTACTGGTTAAGGTCTTAACTCTTACTCTGGCCTAATAGCTAAGGTCTTAAATCTTACTCTGGCCTAATAGCTAAGGTCTTAGACTCGTACTCTGGCCTAATAGCTAAGGTCTTAACTCTTACTCTGGCCAAATAGCTAAGGTCTTAGACTCGTACTCTGGCCTAATGGTTAAGGTCTTAACTCTTACTCTGGCCTACTGGTTAAGGTCTTAACTCTTACTCTGGCCTAATAGCTAAGGTCTTAGACTCATACTCTGGCCTAATGGTTAAGGTCTTAACTCTTACTCTGGCCTATTGGTTAAGGTCTTAACTCTTCCTCTGGCCTAATAACTAAGGTCTTAACTCTTACTCTGGCCTAATTGCTAAGGTCTTAACTCTTACTCTGGCCTAATAGCTAAGGTCTTAACTCTTACTCTGGCCTAATAGCTAAGGTCTTAGACTCGTACTCTGGCCTAATGGTTAAGTTCTTAACTCTTACTCTGGCCTACTGGTTAAGGTCTTAACTCTTACTCTGGCCTATTAGCTAAGGTCTTAACTCTTACTCTGGCCTAATAGCAAAGGTATTAGACTCGTAATCTGGCCTAATGGTTAAGGTCTTAACTCTTACTCTGGCCTAATAGCTATGGTCCTAACTCTTACTCTGGCCTAATAGCTGAGGTCTTAGACTCGTACTCTGGCCTAATGGTTAAGGTCTTAACTCTTACTCTGGCCTACTGGTTAAGGTCTTAACTCTTATTCTGGCCTAATAGCTAATGTCTTAGACTCGTACTCTGGCCTAATGGTTAAGGTCTTAACTCTTACTCTGGCCTACTGGTTAAGGTCTTAACTCCTACTCTGGCCTAATAGCTAAGGTCTTAACTCTTACTCTGGCCTATTGGTTAAGGTCTTAACTCTTACTCTGGCCTAATAGCTAAGGTCTTAGACTCGTACTCTGGCCTAATGGTTAAGGTCTTAACTCTTACTCTGGCCTATTGGTTAAGGTCTTAACTCTTACTCTGGCCTATTGGTTAAGGTCTTAACTCTTACTCTGGCCTAATAGCTAAGGTCTTAACTCTTACTCTGGCCTAATAGCTAAGGTCTTAACTCTTACTCTGGCCTAATGTTTAAGGTCTTAACTCTTACTCTGGCCTAATAGCTAAGGTCTTGGACTGGTACTCTTGCCTAATAGCTAAGGTCTTAGACTCGTACTCTGACCTACTGGTTAAGGTCTTAACTCGTAATCTGGCCTAATAGCTAAGGTCTTAGACTCGTACTCTGGCCTACTGGTCAAGGTCTTAACTCTTACTCTGGAATACTGGTTAAGGTCTTAACTCTTACTTTGGCCTACTGGTTAAGGTCTTAACTCCTACTCTGGCCTACTGGTTAAGGTCTTAACTCTTACTCTGGCCCAATAGCTAAGGTCTTAAATCTTACTCTGGCCTAATAGCTAAGGTCTTAGACTCATACTCTGGCCTAATAGCTAAGGTCTTAACTCTTACTCTGGCCTAATAGCTAAGGTCTTAGACTCGTACTCTGGCCTAATGGTTAAGGTCTTAACTCTTACTCTGGCCTACTGGTTAAGGTCTTAACTCTTACTCTGGCCTAATAGCTAAAGTCTTAGACTCATACTCTGGCCTAATGGTAAAGGTCTTAACTCTTACTCTGGCCTATTGGTTAAGGTCTTAACTCTTACTCTGGCCTAATAACTAAGGTCTTAACTCTTACTCTGGCCTAATAGCTAAGGTCTTAACACTTACTCTGGCCTAATAGCTAAGGTCTTAACTCTTACTCTGGCCTAATAGCTAAGGTCTTAGACTCATACTCTGGCCTAATGGTTAAGGTCTTAACTCTTACTCTGGCCTAATAGGTAAGGGCTTAGACTCGTACTCTGGCCTAATGGTTAAGGTCTTAACTCTTACTCTGGCCTACTGGTTAAGGTCTTAACTCTTACTCTGGCCTAATAGCTAAGGTCTTAACTCTTACTCTGGCCTAATAGCAAAGGTATTAGACTCGTAATCTGGCCTAATGGTTAAGGTCTTAACTCTTACTATGGCCTAATAGCTAAGGTCCTAACTCTTACTCTGGCCTAATAGCTAAGGTCTTAGACTCGTACTCTGGCCTAATGGTTAAGGTCTTAACTCTTACTCTGGCCTACTGGTTAAGGTCTTAACTCTTATTCTGGCCTAATAGCTAATGTCTCAGACTCGTACTCTGGCCTAATGGTTAAGGTCTTAACTCTTACTCTGGCCTACTGGTTAAAGTCTTAACTCTTACTCTGGCCTAATAGCTAAGGTCTTAGACTCGTACTCTGGCCTAATGGTTAAGGTCTTAACTCTTACTCTGGCCTATTGGTTAAGGTCTTAACTCTTACTCTGGCCTAATAACTAAGTTCTTAACTCTTACTCTGGCCTAATAGCTAAGGTCTTAACTCTTACTCTGGCCTAATAGCTAAGGTCTTAGACTCGTACTCTGGCCTAATGGTTAAGGTCTTAACTCTTACTCTGGCCTACTGGTTAAGGTCTTAACTCTTACTCTGGCCTAATAGCTAAGGGCTTAGACGCGAATTCTGGCCTAATGGTTAAGGTCTTAACTCTTACTCTGGCCTACTGGTTAAGGTCTTAACTCTTACTCTGGCCTAATAGCTAAGGTCTTAACTCTTACTCTGGCCTAATAGCAAAGGTCTTAGACTCGTACTCTGGCCTAATGGTTAAGGTCTTAACTCTTACTCTGGCCTACTGGTTAAGGTCTTAACTCTTATTCTGGCCTAATAGCTAATGTCTTAGACTCGTACTCTGGCCTAATGGTTAAGGTCTTAACTCTTACTCTGGCCTACTGGTTAAGGTCTTAACTCCTACTCTGGCCTAATAGCTAAGGTCTTAGACTCGTACTCTGGCCTAATGGTTAACGTCTTAACTCTTACTCTGGCCTATTGGTTAAGGTCTTAACTCTTACTCTGGCCTAATAGCTAAGGTCTTAGACTCGTACTCTGGCCTAATGGTTAAGGTCTTAACTCTTACTCTGGCCTATTGGTTAAGGTCTTAACTCTTACTCTGGCCTAATAACTAAGGTCTTAACTCTTACTCTGACCTACTAGCTAAGGTCTTAACTCTTACTCTGGCCTAATAGCTAAGGTCTTAGACTCATACTCTGGCCTAATGTTTAAGGTCTTAATTCTTACTCTGGCCTAATAGCTAAGGTCTTAGACTGGTACTCTGGCCTAATAGCTAAGGTCTTAGACTCGTACTCTGACCTACTGGTTAAGGTCTTAACTCGTAATCTGGCCTAATAGCTAAGGTCTTAGACTCGTACTCTGGCCTACTGATCAAGGTCTTAACTCTTACTCTGGAATACTGGTTAAGGTCTTAACTCTTACTTTGGCCTACTGGTTAAGGTCTTAACTCCTACTCTGGCCTACTGGGTAAGGTCTTAACTCTTACTCTGGCCCAATAGCTAAGGTCTTAGACTCGTACTCTGGCCTAATGGTTAAGGTCTTAACTCTTACTCTGGCCTACTGGTTAAGGTCTTAACTCTTATTCTGGCCTAATAGCTAATGTCTCAGACTCGTACTCTGGCCTAATGGTTAAGGTCTTAATTCTTACTCTGGCCTACTGGTTAAAGTCTTAACTCTTACTCTGGCCTAATAGCTAAGGTCCTAGACTCGTACTCTGGCCTAATGGTTAAGGTCTTAAATCTTACTCTGGCCTATTGGTTAAGGTCTTAACTCTTACTCTGGCCTAATAACTAAGTTCTTAACTCTTACTCTGGCCTAATAGCTAAGGTCTTAACTCTTACTCTGGCCTAATAGATAAGGTCTTAACTCTTACTCTGGCCTAATAGCTAAGGTCTCAGACTCGTACTCTGGCCTAATGGTTAAGGTCTTAACTCTTACTCTGGCCTACTGGTTAAGGTCTTAACTCTTACTCTAGCCTAATAGCTAAGGGCTTAGACGCGTATTCTGGCCTAATGGTTAAGGTCTTAACTCTTACTCTGGCCTAATAGCTAAGGGCTTAGACGCGTATTCTGGCCTAATGGTTAAGGTCTTAACTCTTACTCTGGCCTACTGGTAAGGTCTTAACTCTTACTCTGGCCTAATAGCTAAGGTCTTAACTCTTACTCTGGCCTAATAGCAAAGGTCTTAGACTCGTAATCTGGCCTAATGGTTAAGGTCTTAACTCTTACTCTGGCCTAATAGTTAAGGTCTTAACTCTTACTCTGGCCTAATAGCTAAGGTCTTAGACTCTTACTATGGCCTACAGGTTAAGGTCTTAACTCTTACTCTGGCCTACTGGTTAAGGTCTTAACTCTTACTCTGGCCTAATAGCTAAGGTCTTAGACTCGTACTATGGCCTACAGGTTAAGGTCTTAACTCTTACTCTGGCCTAATAGCTAAGGTCTTAGACTCGTACTCTGGCCTAATGGTTAAGGTCTTAACTCTTACTCTGGCCTACTGGTTAAGGTCTTAACTCTTACTCTGGCTTAATAGCTAAGGTCTTAAATCTTACTATGGCCTAATAGCAAAGATCTTAGACTCGTAATCTGGCCTAATGGTTAAGGTCTTAACTCTTACTCTGGCCTAATAGCTAAGGTCTTAACTCTTACTCTGGCCTAATAGCTAAGGTCTTAGACTTGTACTCTGGCCTAATGATTAAGGTCTTAACTCTTACTCTGGCCTACTGGTTAAGGTCTTAACTCTTACTCTGGCCTAATAGCTAAGGTCTTAGACTCGTACTCTGGCCTAATAGTTAAGGTATTAACTCTTACTCTGGCCTAATAGCTAAGGTCTTAACTCTTACTCTGGCCTAATAGCTAAGGTTTTAGACTCGTACTCTGGCCTAATGATTAAGGTCTTAACTCTTACTCTGGCCTACTGGTTAAGGTCTTAACTCTTACTTTGGCCTACTGGTTAAGGTCTTAACTCTTACTCTGGCCTAATAGCTAAGGTCTTAGACTCGTACTCTGGCCTACTGGTTAAGGTCTTAACTCTTACTCTGGCCTAATAGCTAAGGTCTTAACTCTTACTCTGGCCTAATAGCTAAGGTTTTAGATTCGTACTCTGGCCTAATGATTAAGGTCTTAACTCTTACTCTGGCCTACTGGTTAAGGTCTTAACTCTTACTCTGGCCTAATAGCTAAGGTCTTAGACTCGTACTCTGGCCTAATGGTTAAGGTATTAACTCTTACTCTGGCCTACTGGTTAAGGTCTTAACTCTTACTCTGGCCTACTGGTTAAGGTCTTAACTCTTACTCTGGCCTAATAGCTAAGGTCTTAACTCTTACGCTGGCCTAATAGCTAAGGTCTTAACTCTTACTCTGGACGAATAGCTAAGGTCTTAGACTCGTACTCTGGCCTAATGGTTAAGGTCTTAACTCTTACTCTGGCCTAATAGCTAAGGTCTTAACTCTTACTCTGGCCTAATAGCTAAGGTCTTAGACTCGTACTCTGGCCTAATGGTTAAGGTCTTAACTCTTACTCTGGCCTAATAGCTAAGGTCTTAGACTGGTACTCTGGCTTAATAGCTAAGGTCTTAGACTGGTACTCTGGACTAATAGCTAAGGTCTTAGACTCGTACTCTGACCTACTGGTTAAGGTCTTATCTCGTACTCTGGCCTAATAGCTAAGGTCTTAGACTCGTACTCTGGAATACTGGTTAAGGTCTTAACTCTTACTTTGGCCTACTGGTTAAGGTCTTAACTCCTACTCTGGCCTACTGGTTAAGGTCTTAACTCTTACTCTGGCCTAATAGCTAAGGTCTTAACTCTTACTCTGGCCTAATAGCTAAGGTCTTAGACTGGTACTCTGGCTTAATAGCTAAGGTCTTAGACTGGTACTCTGGACTAATAGCTAAGGTCTTAGACTCGTACTCTGACCTACTGGTTAAGGTCTTAACTCTTACTCTGGCCTAATAGCTAAGGTCTTAACTCTTACTCTGGCCTAATAGCTAAGGTCTTAGACTCGTACTCTGGCCTAATGGTTAAGGTCTTAACTCTTACTCTGGCCTAATAGCTAAGGTCTTAGACTCATACTCTGGCCTAATGGTTAAGGTCTTAACTCTTACTCTGGCCTAATGGTTAAGGTCTTAACTCTTACTCTGGCCTAATAGGTAAGGGCTTAGACTCGTACTCTGGCCTAATGGTTAAGGTCTTAACTCTTAACTCTTACTCTGGCCTACTGGTTAAGGTCTTAACTCTACTCTGGCCGAATAGCTAAGGTCCTAACTCTTACTCTGGCCTAATAGCTAAGGTCTTAGACTCGTACTCTGGCCTAATGGTTAAGGTCTTAACTCTTACTCTGGCCTAATAGCTAAGGTCTTAGACTCTTACTCTGGCCTACTGGTCAAGGTCTTAACTCTTACTCTGGAATACTGGTTAAGGTCTTAACTCTTACTTTGGCCTACTGGTTAAGGTCTTAACTCCTACTCTGGAATACTGGTTAAGGTCTTAACTCTTACTCTGGCCCAAAAGCTAAGGTCTTAAATCTTACTCTGGCCTAATAGCTAAGGTCTTAGACTCATACTCTGGCCTAATAGCTAAGGTCTTAACTCTTACTCTGGCCTAATAGCTAAGGTCTTAGACTCGTACTCTGGCCTAATGGTTAAGGTCTTAACTCTTACTCTGGCCTACTGGTTAAGGTCTTAACTCTTACTCTGGCCTAATAGCTAAAGTCTTAGACTCATACTCTGGCCTAATGGTTAAGGTCTTAACTCTTACTCTGGCCTATTGGTTAAGGTCTTAACTCTTACTCTGGCCTAATAACTAAGGTCTTCACTCTTACTCTGGCCTAATAGCTAAGGTCTTAACACTTACTCTGGCCTAATAGCTAAGGTCTTAACTCTTACTCTGGCCTATGAGCTAAGGTCTTAGACTCATACTCTGGCCTAATGGTTAAGGTCTTAACTCTTACTCTGGCCTACTGGTTAAGGTCTTAACTCTTACTCTGGCCTAATAGGTAAGGGCTTAGACTCGTACTCTGGCCTAATGGTTAAGGTCTTAACTCTTACTCTGGCCTACTGGTTAAGGTCTTAACTCTTTCTCTGGCCTAATAGCTAAGGTCTTAACTCTTACTCTGGCCTAATAGCAAAGGTATTAGACTCGTAATCTGGCCTAATGGTTAAGGTCTTAACTCTTACTCTGGCCTAATAGCTAAGGTCCTAACGCTTACTCTGGCCTAATAGCTAAGGTCTTAGACTCGTACTCTGGCCTAATGGTTAAGGTCTTAACTCTTACTCTGGCCTACTGGTTAAGGTCTTAACTCTTACTCTGGCCTAATAGCTAAGGTCTTAGACTCGTACTCTGGCCTAATGGTTAAGGTCTTATCTCTTACTCTGGCCTATTGGTTAAGGTCTTAACTCTTACTCTGGCCTAATAGCTAAGGGCTTAGACGCGTATTCTGGCCTAATGGTTAAGGTCTTAACTCTTACTCTGGCCTACTGGTTAAGGTCTTAACTCTTACTCTGGCCTAATAGCTAAGGTCTTAACTCTTACTCTGGCCTAATAGCAAAGGTCTTAGACTCGTAATCTGGCCTAATGGTTAAGGTCTTAACTCTTACTCTGGCCTAATAGTTAAGGTCTTAACTCTTACTCTGGCCTAATAGCTAAGGTCTTAGACTCTTACTATGGCCTACAGGTTAAGGTCTTAACTCTTACTCTGGCCTACTTGTTAAGGTCTTAACTCTTACTCTGGCTTAATAGCTAAGGTCTTAAATCTTACTATGGCCTAATAGCAAAGATCTTAGACTCGTAATCTGGCCTAATGGTTAAGGTCTTAACTCTTACTCTGGCCTAATAGCTAAGGTCTTAACTCTTACTCTGGCCTAATAGCTAAGGTCTTAGACTCATACTATGGCCTACAGGTTATGGTCTTAACTCTTACTTTGGCCTACTGGTTAAGGTCTTAACTCTTACTCTGGCTTAATAGCTAAGGTCTTAAACTCGTACTCTGGCCTACCGGTTAAGGTCTTAACTCTTACTCTGGCCTAATAGCTAAGGTCTTAACTCTTACTCTGGCCTAATAGCTAAGGTTTTAGATTCGTACTCTGGCCTAATGATTAAGGTCTTAACTCTTACTCTGGCCTACTGGTTAAGGTCTTAACTCTTAATCTGGCCTAATAGCTAAGGTTTTAGACTCGTACTCTGGCCTAATGATTAAGGTCTTAACTCTTACTCTGGCCTACTGGTTAAGGTCTTAACTCTTACTCTGGCCTAATAGCTAAAGTCTTAGACTCATACTCTGGCCTAATGGTTAAGGTCTTAACTCTTACTCTGGCCTATTGGTTAAGGTCTTAACTCTTACTCTGGCCTAATAACTAAGGTCTTCACTCTTACTCTGGCCTAATAGCTAAGGTCTTAACACTTACTCTGGCCTAATAGCTAAGGTCTTAACTCTTACTCTGGCCTATGAGCTAAGGTCTTAGACTCATACTCTGGCCTAATGGTTAAGGTCTTAACTCTTACTCTGGCCTACTGGTTAAGGTCTTAACTCTTACTCTGGCCTAATAGGTAAGGGCTTAGACTCGTACTCTGGCCTAATGGTTAAGGTCTTAACTCTTACTCTGGCCTACTGGTTAAGGTCTTAACTCTTTCTCTGGCCTAATAGCTAAGGTCTTAACTCTTACTCTGGCCTAATAGCAAAGGTATTAGACTCGTAATCTGGCCTAATGGTTAAGGTCTTAACTCTTACTCTGGCCTAATAGCTAAGGTCCTAACGCTTACTCTGGCCTAATAGCTAAGGTCTTAGACTCGTACTCTGGCCTAATGGTTAAGGTCTTAACTCTTACTCTGGCCTACTGGTTAAGGTCTTAACTCTTATTCTGGCCTAATAGCTAATGTCTCAGACTCGTACTCTGGCCTAATGGTTAAGGTCTTAACTCTTACTCTGGCCTATTGGTTAAGGTCTTAACTCTTACTCTGGCCTAATAGCTAAGGTCTTAGACTCGTACTCTTGCCAAATGGTTAAGGTCTTAACTCTTACTCTGGACTAATGGTTAAGGTCTTAACTCTTACTCTGGCCTAATAGCTAAGGTCTTAACTCTTACTCTGGCCTAATAGATAAGGTCTTAACTCTTACTCTGGCCTAATAGCTAAGGTCTTAGACTCGTACTCTGGCCTAATGGTTAAGGTCTTATCTCTTACTCTGGCCTATTGGTTAAGGTCTTAACTCTTACTCTGGCCTAATAGCTAAGGGCTTAGACGCGTATTCTGGCCTAATGGTTAAGGTCTTAACTCTTACTCTGGCCTACTGGTTAAGGTCTTAACTCTTACTCTGGCCTAATAGCTAAGGTCTTAACTCTTACTCTGGCCTAATAGCAAAGGTCTTAGACTCGTAATCTGGCCTAATGGTTAAGGTCTTAACTCTTACTCTGGCCTAATAGTTAAGGTCTTAACTCTTACTCTGGCCTAATAGCTAAGGTCTTAGACTCTTACTATGGCCTACAGGTTAAGGTCTTAACTCTTACTCTGGCCTACTGGTTAAGGTCTTAACTCTTACTCTGGCTTAATAGCTAAGGTCTTAAATCTTACTATGGCCTAATAGCAAAGATCTTAGACTCGTAATCTGGCCTAATGGTTAAGGTCTTAACTCTTACTCTGGCCTAATAGCTAAGGTCTTAACTCTTACTCTGGCCTAATAGCTAAGGTCTTAGACTCATACCATGGCCTACAGGTTATGGTCTTAACTCTTACTTTGGCCTACTGGTTAAGGTCTTAACTCTTACTCTGGCTTAATAGCTAAGGTCTTAAACTCGTACTCTGGCCTACCGGTTAAGGTCTTAACTCTTACTCTGGCCTAATAGCTAAGGTCTTAACTCTTACTCTGGCCTAATAGCTAAGGTTTTAGACTCGTACTCTGGCCTAATGATTGAGGTCTTAACTCTTACTCTGGCCTACTGGTTAAGGTCTTAACTCTTACTCTGGCCTAATAGCTAAGGTCTTAGACTCGTACTCTGGCCTAATGGTTAAGGTATTAACTCTTATTCTGGCCTACTGGTTAAGGTCTTAACTCTTACTCTGGCCTACTGGTTAAGGTCTTAACTCTTACTCTGGCCTAATAGCTAAGGTCTTAACTCTTACGCTGGCCTAATAGCTAAGGTCTTAACTCTTACTCTGGACGAATAGCTAAGGTCTTAGACTCGTACTCTGGCCTAATGGTTAAGGTGTTAACTCTTAAACTGGCCTACTGGTTAAGGTCTTAACTCTTACTCTGGCCTAATAGCTAAGGTCTTAGACTCGTACTCTGGCCTAATGGTTAAGGTCTTAACTCTTACTCTGGCCTACTGGTTAAGGTCTTAACTCTTACTCTGGCCTAATAGCTAAGGTCTTAAATCTTACTCTGGCCTAATAGCTAAGGTCTTAGACTCGTACTCTGGCCTAATAGCTAAGGTCTTAACTCTTACTCTGGCCAAATAGCTAAGGTCTTAGACTCGTACTCTGGCCTAATGGTTAAGGTCTTAACTCTTACTCTGGCCTACTGGTTAAGGTCTTAACTCTTACTCTGGCCTAATAGCTAAGGTCTTAGACTCATACTCTGGCCTAATGGTTAAGGTCTTAACTCTTACTCTGGCCTATTGGTTAAGGTCTTAACTCTTCCTCTGGCCTAATAACTAAGGTCTTAACTCTTACTCTGGCCTAATTGCTAAGGTCTTAACTCTTACTCTGGCCTAATAGCTAAGGTCTTAACTCTTACTCTGGCCTAATAGCTAAGGTCTTAGACTCGTACTCTGGCCTAATGGTTAAGTTCTTAACTCTTACTCTGGCCTACTGGTTAAGGTCTTAACTCTTACTCTGGCCTAATAGCTAAGGTCTTAACTCTTACTCTGGCCTAATAGCAAAGGTATTAGACTCGTAATCTGGCCTAATGGTTAAGGTCTTAACTCTTACTCTGGCCTAATAGCTATGGTCTTAACTCTTACTCTGGCCTAATAGCTGAGGTCTTAGACTCGTACTCTGGCCTAATGGTTAAGGTCTTAACTCTTACTCTGGCCTACTGGTTAAGGTCTTAACTCTTATTCTGGCCTAATAGCTAATGTCTTAGACTCGTACTCTGGCCTAATGGTTAAGGTCTTAACTCTTACTCTGGCCTACTGGTTAAGGTCTTAACTCCTACTCTGGCCTAATAGCTAAGGTCTTAACTCTTACTCTGGCCTATTGGTTAAGGTCTTAACTCTTACTCTGGCCTAATAGCTAAGGTCTTAGACTCGTACTCTGGCCTAATGGTTAAGGTCTTAACTCTTACTCTGGCCTATTGGTTAAGGTCTTAACTCTTACTCTGGCCTATTGGTTAAGGTCTTAACTCTTACTCTGGCCTAATAGCTAAGGTCTTAACTCTTACTCTGGCCTAATAGCTAAGGTCTTAACTCTTACTCTGGCCTAATGTTTAAGGTCTTAACTCTTACTCTGGCCTAATAGCTAAGGTCTTGGACTGGTACTCTTGCCTAATAGCTAAGGTCTTAGACTCGTACTCTGACCTACTGGTTAAGGTCTTAACTCGTAATCTGGCCTAATAGCTAAGGTCTTAGACTCGTACTCTGGCCTACTGGTCAAGGTCTTAACTCTTACTCTGGAATACTGGTTAAGGTCTTAACTCTTACTTTGGCCTACTGGTTAAGGTCTTAACTCCTACTCTGGCCTACTGGTTAAGGTCTTAACTCTTACTCTGGCCCAATAGCTAAGGTCTTAAATCTTACTCTGGCCTAATAGCTAAGGTCTTAGACTCATACTCTGGCCTAATAGCTAAGGTCTTAACTCTTACTCTGGCCTAATAGCTAAGGTCTTAGACTCGTACTCTGGCCTAATGGTTAAGGTCTTAACTCTTACTCTGGCCTACTGGTTAAGGTCTTAACTCTTACTCTGGCCTAATAGCTAAAGTCTTAGACTCATACTCTGGCCTAATGGTAAAGGTCTTAACTCTTACTCTGGCCTATTGGTTAAGGTCTTAACTCTTACTCTGGCCTAATAACTAAGGTCTTAACTCTTACTCTGGCCTAATAGCTAAGGTCTTAACACTTACTCTGGCCTAATAGCTAAGGTCTTAACTCTTACTCTGGCCTAATAGCTAAGGTCTTAGACTCATACTCTGGCCTAATGGTTAAGGTCTTAACTCTTACTCTGGCCTAATAGGTAAGGGCTTAGACTCGTACTCTGGCCTAATGGTTAAGGTCTTAACTCTTACTCTGGCCTACTGGTTAAGGTCTTAACTCTTACTCTGGCCTAATAGCTAAGGTCTTAACTCTTACTCTGGCCTAATAGCAAAGGTATTAGACTCGTAATCTGGCCTAATGGTTAAGGTCTTAACTCTTACTATGGCCTAATAGCTAAGGTCCTAACTCTTACTCTGGCCTAATAGCTAAGGTCTTAGACTCGTACTCTGGCCTAATGGTTAAGGTCTTAACTCTTACTCTGGCCTACTGGTTAAGGTCTTAACTCTTATTCTGGCCTAATAGCTAATGTCTCAGACTCGTACTCTGGCCTAATGGTTAAGGTCTTAACTCTTACTCTGGCCTACTGGTTAAAGTCTTAACTCTTACTCTGGCCTAATAGCTAAGGTCTTAGACTCGTACTCTGGCCTAATGGTTAAGGTCTTAACTCTTACTCTGGCCTATTGGTTAAGGTCTTAACTCTTACTCTGGCCTAATAACTAAGTTCTTAACTCTTACTCTGGCCTAATAGCTAAGGTCTTAACTCTTACTCTGGCCTAATAGCTAAGGTCTTAGACTCGTACTCTGGCCTAATGGTTAAGGTCTTAACTCTTACTCTGGCCTACTGGTTAAGGTCTTAACTCTTACTCTGGCCTAATAGCTAAGGGCTTAGACGCGTATTCTGGCCTAATGGTTAAGGTCTTAACTCTTACTCTGGCCTACTGGTTAAGGTCTTAACTCTTACTCTGGCCTAATAGCTAAGGTCTTAACTCTTACTCTGGCCTAATAGCAAAGGTCTTAGACTCGTACTCTGGCCTAATGGTTAAGGTCTTAACTCTTACTCTGGCCTACTGGTTAAGGTCTTAACTCTTATTCTGGCCTAATAGCTAATGTCTTAGACTCGTACTCTGGCCTAATGGTTAAGGTCTTAACTCTTACTCTGGCCTACTGGTTAAGGTCTTAACTCCTACTCTGGCCTAATAGCTAAGGTCTTAGACTCGTACTCTGGCCTAATGGTTAACGTCTTAACTCTTACTCTGGCCTATTGGTTAAGGTCTTAACTCTTACTCTGGCCTAATAGCTAAGGTCTTAGACTCGTACTCTGGCCTAATGGTTAAGGTCTTAACTCTTACTCTGGCCTATTGGTTAAGGTCTTAACTCTTACTCTGGCCTAATAACTAAGGTCTTAACTCTTACTCTGACCTACTAGCTAAGGTCTTAACTCTTACTCTGGCCTAATAGCTAAGGTCTTAGACTCATACTCTGGCCTAATGTTTAAGGTCTTAATTCTTACTCTGGCCTAATAGCTAAGGTCTTAGACTGGTACTCTGGCCTAATAGCTAAGGTCTTAGACTCGTACTCTGACCTACTGGTTAAGGTCTTAACTCGTAATCTGGCCTAATAGCTAAGGTCTTAGACTCGTACTCTGGCCTACTGATCAAGGTCTTAACTCTTACTCTGGAATACTGGTTAAGGTCTTAACTCTTACTTTGGCCTACTGGTTAAGGTCTTAACTCCTACTCTGGCCTACTGGGTAAGGTCTTAACTCTTACTCTGGCCCAATAGCTAAGGTCTTAGACTCGTACTCTGGCCTAATGGTTAAGGTCTTAACTCTTACTCTGGCCTACTGGTTAAGGTCTTAACTCTTATTCTGGCCTAATAGCTAATGTCTCAGACTCGTACTCTGGCCTAATGGTTAAGGTCTTAATTCTTACTCTGGCCTACTGGTTAAAGTCTTAACTCTTACTCTGGCCTAATAGCTAAGGTCCTAGACTCGTACTCTGGCCTAATGGTTAAGGTCTTAAATCTTACTCTGGCCTATTGGTTAAGGTCTTAACTCTTACTCTGGCCTAATAACTAAGTTCTTAACTCTTACTCTGGCCTAATAGCTAAGGTCTTAACTCTTACTCTGGCCTAATAGATAAGGTCTTAACTCTTACTCTGGCCTAATAGCTAAGGTCTCAGACTCGTACTCTGGCCTAATGGTTAAGGTCTTAACTCTTACTCTGGCCTACTGGTTAAGGTCTTAACTCTTACTCTAGCCTAATAGCTAAGGGCTTAGACGCGTATTCTGGCCTAATGGTTAAGGTCTTAACTCTTACTCTGGCCTAATAGCTAAGGGCTTAGACGCGTATTCTGGCCTAATGGTTAAGGTCTTAACTCTTACTCTGGCCTACTGGTAAGGTCTTAACTCTTACTCTGGCCTAATAGCTAAGGTCTTAACTCTTACTCTGGCCTAATAGCAAAGGTCTTAGACTCGTAATCTGGCCTAATGGTTAAGGTCTTAACTCTTACTCTGGCCTAATAGTTAAGGTCTTAACTCTTACTCTGGCCTAATAGCTAAGGTCTTAGACTCTTACTATGGCCTACAGGTTAAGGTCTTAACTCTTACTCTGGCCTACTGGTTAAGGTCTTAACTCTTACTCTGGCCTAATAGCTAAGGTCTTAGACTCGTACTATGGCCTACAGGTTAAGGTCTTAACTCTTACTCTGGCCTAATAGCTAAGGTCTTAGACTCGTACTCTGGCCTAATGGTTAAGGTCTTAACTCTTACTCTGGCCTACTGGTTAAGGTCTTAACTCTTACTCTGGCTTAATAGCTAAGGTCTTAAATCTTACTATGGCCTAATAGCAAAGATCTTAGACTCGTAATCTGGCCTAATGGTTAAGGTCTTAACTCTTACTCTGGCCTAATAGCTAAGGTCTTAACTCTTACTCTGGCCTAATAGCTAAGGTCTTAGACTCGTACTCTGGCCTAATGATTAAGGTCTTAACTCTTACTCTGGCCTACTGGTTAAGGTCTTAACTCTTACTCTGGCCTAATAGCTAAGGTCTTAGACTCGTACTCTGGCCTAATAGTTAAGGTATTAACTCTTACTCTGGCCTAATAGCTAAGGTCTTAACTCTTACTCTGGCCTAATAGCTAAGGTTTTAGACTCGTACTCTGGCCTAATGATTAAGGTCTTAACTCTTACTCTGGCCTACTGGTTAAGGTCTTAACTCTTACTTTGGCCTACTGGTTAAGGTCTTAACTCTTACTCTGGCCTAATAGCTAAGGTCTTAGACTCGTACTCTGGCCTACTGGTTAAGGTCTTAACTCTTACTCTGGCCTAATAGCTAAGGTCTTAACTCTTACTCTGGCCTAATAGCTAAGGTTTTAGATTCGTACTCTGGCCTAATGATTAAGGTCTTAACTCTTACTCTGGCCTACTGGTTAAGGTCTTAACTCTTACTCTGGCCTAATAGCTAAGGTCTTAGACTCGTACTCTGGCCTAATGGTTAAGGTATTAACTCTTACTCTGGCCTACTGGTTAAGGTCTTAACTCTTACTCTGGCCTACTGGTTAAGGTCTTAACTCTTACTCTGGCCTAATAGCTAAGGTCTTAACTCTTACGCTGGCCTAATAGCTAAGGTCTTAACTCTTACTCTGGACGAATAGCTAAGGTCTTAGACTCGTACTCTGGCCTAATGGTTAAGGTCTTAACTCTTACTCTGGCCTAATAGCTAAGGTCTTAACTCTTACTCTGGCCTAATAGCTAAGGTCTTAGACTCGTACTCTGGCCTAATGGTTAAGGTCTTAACTCTTACTCTGGCCTAATAGCTAAGGTCTTAGACTGGTACTCTGGCTTAATAGCTAAGGTCTTAGACTGGTACTCTGGACTAATAGCTAAGGTCTTAGACTCGTACTCTGACCTACTGGTTAAGGTCTTATCTCGTACTCTGGCCTAATAGCTAAGGTCTTAGACTCGTACTCTGGAATACTGGTTAAGGTCTTAACTCTTACTTTGGCCTACTGGTTAAGGTCTTAACTCCTACTCTGGCCTACTGGTTAAGGTCTTAACTCTTACTCTGGCCTAATAGCTAAGGTCTTAACTCTTACTCTGGCCTAATAGCTAAGGTCTTAGACTGGTACTCTGGCTTAATAGCTAAGGTCTTAGACTGGTACTCTGGACTAATAGCTAAGGTCTTAGACTCGTACTCTGACCTACTGGTTAAGGTCTTAACTCTTACTCTGGCCTAATAGCTAAGGTCTTAACTCTTACTCTGGCCTAATAGCTAAGGTCTTAGACTCGTACTCTGGCCTAATGGTTAAGGTCTTAACTCTTACTCTGGCCTAATAGCTAAGGTCTTAGACTCATACTCTGGCCTAATGGTTAAGGTCTTAACTCTTACTCTGGCCTAATGGTTAAGGTCTTAACTCTTACTCTGGCCTAATAGGTAAGGGCTTAGACTCGTACTCTGGCCTAATGGTTAAGGTCTTAACTCTTAACTCTTACTCTGGCCTACTGGTTAAGGTCTTAACTCTACTCTGGCCGAATAGCTAAGGTCCTAACTCTTACTCTGGCCTAATAGCTAAGGTCTTAGACTCGTACTCTGGCCTAATGGTTAAGGTCTTAACTCTTACTCTGGCCTAATAGCTAAGGTCTTAGACTCTTACTCTGGCCTACTGGTCAAGGTCTTAACTCTTACTCTGGAATACTGGTTAAGGTCTTAACTCTTACTTTGGCCTACTGGTTAAGGTCTTAACTCCTACTCTGGCCTACTGGTTAAGGTCTTAACTCTTACTCTGGCCCAAAAGCTAAGGTCTTAAATCTTACTCTGGCCTAATAGCTAAGGTCTTAGACTCATACTCTGGCCTAATAGCTAAGGTCTTAACTCTTACTCTGGCCTAATAGCTAAGGTCTTAGACTCGTACTCTGGCCTAATGGTTAAGGTCTTAACTCTTACTCTGGCCTACTGGTTAAGGTCTTAACTCTTACTCTGGCCTAATAGCTAAAGTCTTAGACTCATACTCTGGCCTAATGGTTAAGGTCTTAACTCTTACTCTGGCCTATTGGTTAAGGTCTTAACTCTTACTCTGGCCTAATAACTAAGGTCTTCACTCTTACTCTGGCCTAATAGCTAAGGTCTTAACACTTACTCTGGCCTAATAGCTAAGGTCTTAACTCTTACTCTGGCCTATGAGCTAAGGTCTTAGACTCATACTCTGGCCTAATGGTTAAGGTCTTAACTCTTACTCTGGCCTACTGGTTAAGGTCTTAACTCTTACTCTGGCCTAATAGGTAAGGGCTTAGACTCGTACTCTGGCCTAATGGTTAAGGTCTTAACTCTTACTCTGGCCTACTGGTTAAGGTCTTAACTCTTTCTCTGGCCTAATAGCTAAGGTCTTAACTCTTACTCTGGCCTAATAGCAAAGGTATTAGACTCGTAATCTGGCCTAATGGTTAAGGTCTTAACTCTTACTCTGGCCTAATAGCTAAGGTCCTAACGCTTACTCTGGCCTAATAGCTAAGGTCTTAGACTCGTACTCTGGCCTAATGGTTAAGGTCTTAACTCTTACTCTGGCCTACTGGTTAAGGTCTTAACTCTTACTCTGGCCTAATAGCTAAGGTCTTAGACTCGTACTCTGGCCTAATGGTTAAGGTCTTATCTCTTACTCTGGCCTATTGGTTAAGGTCTTAACTCTTACTCTGGCCTAATAGCTAAGGGCTTAGACGCGTATTCTGGCCTAATGGTTAAGGTCTTAACTCTTACTCTGGCCTACTGGTTAAGGTCTTAACTCTTACTCTGGCCTAATAGCTAAGGTCTTAACTCTTACTCTGGCCTAATAGCAAAGGTCTTAGACTCGTAATCTGGCCTAATGGTTAAGGTCTTAACTCTTACTCTGGCCTAATAGTTAAGGTCTTAACTCTTACTCTGGCCTAATAGCTAAGGTCTTAGACTCTTACTATGGCCTACAGGTTAAGGTCTTAACTCTTACTCTGGCCTACTTGTTAAGGTCTTAACTCTTACTCTGGCTTAATAGCTAAGGTCTTAAATCTTACTATGGCCTAATAGCAAAGATCTTAGACTCGTAATCTGGCCTAATGGTTAAGGTCTTAACTCTTACTCTGGCCTAATAGCTAAGGTCTTAACTCTTACTCTGGCCTAATAGCTAAGGTCTTAGACTCATACTATGGCCTACAGGTTATGGTCTTAACTCTTACTTTGGCCTACTGGTTAAGGTCTTAACTCTTACTCTGGCTTAATAGCTAAGGTCTTAAACTCGTACTCTGGCCTACCGGTTAAGGTCTTAACTCTTACTCTGGCCTAATAGCTAAGGTCTTAACTCTTACTCTGGCCTAATAGCTAAGGTTTTAGACTCGTACTCTGGCCTAATGATTGAGGTCTTAACTCTTACTCTGGCCTACTGGTTAAGGTCTTAACTCTTACTCTGGCCTAATAGCTAAGGTCTTAGACTCGTACTCTGGCCTAATGGTTAAGGTATTAACTCTTATTCTGGCCTACTGGTTAAGGTCTTAACTCTTACTCTGGCCTACTGGTTAAGGTCTTAACTCTTACTCTGGCCTAATAGCTAAGGTCTTAACTCTTACGCTGGCCTAATAGCTAAGGTCTTAACTCTTACTCTGGACGAATAGCTAAGGTCTTAGACTCGTACTCTGGCCTAATGGTTAAGGTGTTAACTCTTAAACTGGCCTACTGGTTAAGGTCTTAACTCTTACTCTGGCCTAATAGCTAAGGTCTTAGACTCGTACTCTGGCCTAATGGTTAAGGTCTTAACTCTTACTCTGGCCTACTGGTTAAGGTCTTAACTCTTACTCTGGCCTAATAGCTAAGGTCTTAGACTCATACTCTGGCCTAATGGTTAAGGTCTTAACTCTTACTCTGGCCTATTGGTTAAGGTCTTAACTCTTCCTCTGGCCTAATAACTAAGGTCTTAACTCTTACTCTGGCCTAATTGCTAAGGTCTTAACTCTTACTCTGGCCTAATAGCTAAGGTCTTAACTCTTACTCTGGCCTAATAGCTAAGGTCTTAGACTCGTACTCTGGCCTAATGGTTAAGTTCTTAACTCTTACTCTGGCCTACTGGTTAAGGTCTTAACTCTTACTCTGGCCTAATAGCTAAGGTCTTAACTCTTACTCTGGCCTAATAGCTATGGTCCTAACTCTTACTCTGGCCTAATAGCTGAGGTCTTAGACTCGTACTCTGGCCTAATGGTTAAGGTCTTAACTCTTACTCTGGCCTACTGGTTAAGGTCTTAACTCTTATTCTGGCCTAAGAGCTAATGTCTTAGACTCGTACTCTGGCCTAATGGTTAAGGTCTTAACTCTTACTCTGGCCTACTGGTTAAGGTCTTAACTCCTACTCTGGCCTAATAGCTAAGGTCTTAACTCTTACTCTGGCCTATTGGTTAAGGTCTTAACTCTTACTCTGGCCTAATAGCTAAGGTCTTAGACTCGTACTCTGGCCTAATGGTTAAGGTCTTAACTCTTACTCTGGCCTATTGGTTAAGGTCTTAACTCTTACTCTGGCCTAATAACTAAGGTCTTAACTCTTACTCTGGCCTAATAGCTAAGGTCTTAACTCTTACTCTGGCCTAATAGCTAAGGTCTTAACTCTTACTCTGGCCTAATGTTTAAGGTCTTAACTCTTACTCTGGCCTAATAGCTAAGGTCTTGGACTGGTACTCTGGCCTAATAGCTAAGGTCTTAGACTCGTACTCTGACCTACGGGTTAAGGTCTTAACTCGTAATCTGGCCTAATAGCTAAGGTCTTAGACTCGTACTCTGGCCTACTGGTCAAGGTCTTAACTCTTACTCTGGAATACTGGTTAAGGTCTTAACTCTTACTTTGGCC
Source organism: Triturus cristatus (assembly GCF_964204655.1). Classification (NCBI taxonomy): domain Eukaryota; kingdom Metazoa; phylum Chordata; class Amphibia; order Caudata; family Salamandridae; genus Triturus; species Triturus cristatus. The sequence goes on along the minus strand of NC_140589.1, from coordinate 1,102,063,147 downwards.
TACTGGTTAAGGTCTTAACTCCTACTCTGGCCTACTGGTTAAGGTCTTAACTCTTACTCTGGCCCAATAGCTAAGGTCTTAAATCTTACTCTGGCCTAATAGCTAAGGTCTTAGACTCATACTCTGGCCTAATAGCTAAGGTCTTAACTCTTACTCTGGCCTAATAGCTAAGGTCTTAGACTCGTACTCTGGCCTAATGGTTAAGGTCTTAACCCTTACTCTGGCCTACTGGTTAAGGTCTTAACTCTTACTCTGGCCTAATAGCTAAAGTCTTAGACTCATACTCTGGCCTAATGGTAAAGGTCTTAACTCTTACTCTGGCCTATTGGTTAAGGTCTTAACTCTTACTCTGGCCTAATAACTAAGGTCTTAACTCTTACTCTGGCCTAATAGCTAAGGTCTTAACTCTTACTCTGGCCTAATAGCTAAGGTTTTAGACTCGTACTCTGGCCTAATGATTGAGGTCTTAACTCTTACTCTGGCCTACTGGTTAAGGTCTTAACTCTTACTCTGGCCTAATAGCTAAGGTCTTAACTCTTACTCTGGCCTAATAGCTAAGGTCTTAGACTCATACTCTGGCCTAATGGTTAAGGTCTTAACTCTTACTCTGGCCTAATAGGTAAGGGCTTAGACTCGTACTCTGGCCTAATGGTTAAGGTCTTAACTCTTACTCTGGCCTACTGGTTAAGGTCTTAACTCTTACTCTGGCCTAATAGCTAAGGTCTTAACTCTTACTCTGGCCTAATAGCAAAGGTATTAGACTCGTAATCTGGCCTAATGGTTAAGGTCTTAACTCTTACTATGGCCTAATAGCTAAGGTCCTAACTCTTACTCTGGCCTAATAGCTAAGGTCTTAGACTCGTACTCTGGCCTAATGGTTAAGGTCTTAACTCTTACTCTGGCCTACTGGTTAAGGTCTTAACTCTTATTCTGGCCTAATAGCTAATGTCTCAGACTCGTACTCTGGCCTAATGGTTAAGGTCTTAACTCTTACTCTGGCCTACTGGTTAAAGTCTTAACTCTTACTCTGGCCTAATAGCTAAGGTCTTAGACTCGTACTCTGGCCTAATGGTTAAGGTCTTAACTCTTACTCTGGCCTATTGGTTAAGGTCTTAACTCTTACTCTGGCCTAATAACTAAGTTCTTAACTCTTACTCTGGCCTAATAGCTAAGGTCTTAACTCTTACTCTGGCCTAATAGCTAAGGTCTTAGACTCGTACTCTGGCCTAATGGTTAAGGTCTTAACTCTTACTCTGGCCTACTGGTTAAGGTCTTAACTCTTACTCTGGCCTAATAGCTAAGGGCTTAGACGCGTATTCTGGCCTAATGGTTAAGGTCTTAACTCTTACTCTGGCCTACTGGTTAAGGTCTTAACTCTTACTCTGGCCTAATAGCTAAGGTCTTAACTCTTACTCTGGCCTAATAGCAAAGGTCTTAGACTCGTACTCTGGCCTAATGGTTAAGGTCTTAACTCTTACTCTGGCCTACTGGTTAAGGTCTTAACTCTTATTCTGGCCTAATAGCTAATGTCTTAGACTCGTACTCTGGCCTAATGGTTAAGGTCTTAACTCTTACTCTGGCCTACTGGTTAAGGTCTTAACTCCTACTCTGGCCTAATAGCTAAGGTCTTAGACTCGTACTCTGGCCTAATGGTTAACGTCTTAACTCTTACTCTGGCCTATTGGTTAAGGTCTTAACTCTTACTCTGGCCTAATAGCTAAGGTCTTAGACTCGTACTCTGGCCTAATGGTTAAGGTCTTAACTCTTACTCTGGCCTATTGGTTAAGGTCTTAACTCTTACTCTGGCCTAATAACTAAGGTCTTAACTCTTACTCTGACCTACTAGCTAAGGTCTTAACTCTTACTCTGGCCTAATAGCTAAGGTCTTAGACTCATACTCTGGCCTAATGTTTAAGGTCTTAATTCTTACTCTGGCCTAATAGCTAAGGTCTTAGACTGGTACTCTGGCCTAATAGCTAAGGTCTTAGACTCGTACTCTGGCCTACTGGTTAAGGTCTTAACTCGTAATCTGGCCTAATAGCTAAGGTCTTAGACTCGTACTCTGGCCTACTGATCAAGGTCTTAACTCTTACTCTGGAATACTGGTTAAGGTCTTAACTCTTACTTTGGCCTACTGGTTAAGGTCTTAACTCCTACTCTGGCCTACTGGGTAAGGTCTTAACTCTTACTCTGGCCCAATAGCTAAGGTCTTAGACTCGTACTCTGGCCTAATGGTTAAGGTCTTAACTCTTACTCTGGCCTACTGGTTAAGGTCTTAACTCTTATTCTGGCCTAATAGCTAATGTCTCAGACTCGTACTCTGGCCTAATGGTTAAGGTCTTAACTCTTACTCTGGCCTACTGGTTAAAGTCTTAACTCTTACTCTGGCCTAATAGCTAAGGTCCTAGACTCGTACTCTGGCCTAATGGTTAAGGTCTTAAATCTTACACTGGCCTATTGGTTAAGGTCTTAACTCTTACTCTGGCCTAATAACTAAGTTCTTAACTCTTACTCTGGCCTAATAGCTAAGGTCTTAACTCTTACTCTGGCCTAATAGATAAGGTCTTAACTCTTACTCTGGCCTAATAGCTAAGGTCTCAGACTCGTACTCTGGCCTAATGGTTAAGGTCTTAACTCTTACTCTGGCCTACTGGTTAAGGTCTTAACTCTTACTCTAGCCTAATAGCTAAGGGCTTAGACGCGTATTCTGGCCTAATGGTTAAGGTCTTAACTCTTACTCTGGCCTAATAGCTAAGGGCTTAGACGCGTATTCTGGCCTAATGGTTAAGGTCTTAACTCTTACTCTGGCCTACTGGTAAGGTCTTAACTCTTACTCTGGCCTAATAGCTAAGGTCTTAACTCTTACTCTGGCCTAATAGCAAAGGTCTTAGACTCGTAATCTGGCCTAATGGTTAAGGTCTTAACTCTTACTCTGGCCTAATAGTTAAGGTCTTAACTCTTACTCTGGCCTAATAGCTAAGGTCTTAGACTCTTACTATGGCCTACAGGTTAAGGTCTTAACTCTTACTCTGGCCTACTGGTTAAGGTCTTAACTCTTACTCTGGCCTAATAGCTAAGGTCTTAGACTCGTACTATGGCCTACAGGTTAAGGTCTTAACTCTTACTCTGGCCTAATAGCTAAGGTCTTAGACTCGTACTCTGGCCTAATGGTTAAGGTCTTAACTCTTACTCTGGCCTACTGGTTAAGGTCTTAACTCTTACTCTGGCTTAATAGCTAAGGTCTTAAATCTTACTATGGCCTAATAGCAAAGATCTTAGACTCGTAATCTGGCCTAATGGTTAAGGTCTTAACTCTTACTCTGGCCTAATAGCTAAGGTCTTAACTCTTACTCTGGCCTAATAGCTAAGGTCTTAGACTCGTACTCTGGCCTAATGATTAAGGTCTTAACTCTTACTCTGGCCTACTGGTTAAGGTCTTAACTCTTACTCTGGCCTAATAGCTAAGGTCTTAGACTCGTACTCTGGCCTAATGGTTAAGGTATTAACTCTTACTCTGGCCTAATAGCTAAGGTCTTAACTCTTACTCTGGCCTAATAGCTAAGGTTTTAGACTCGTACTCTGGCCTAATGATTAAGGTCTTAACTCTTACTCTGGCCTACTGGTTAAGGTCTTAACTCTTACTTTGGCCTACTGGTTAAGGTCTTAACTCTTACTCTGGCCTAATAGCTAAGGTCTTAGACTCGTACTCTGGCCTACTGGTTAAGGTCTTAACTCTTACTCTGGCCTAATAGCTAAGGTCTTAACTCTTACTCTGGCCTAATAGCTAAGGTTTTAGATTCGTACTCTGGCCTAATGATTAAGGTCTTAACTCTTACTCTGGCCTACTGGTTAAGGTCTTAACTCTTACTCTGGCCTAATAGCTAAGGTCTTAGACTCGTACTCTGGCCTAATGGTTAAGGTATTAACTCTTACTCTGGCCTACTGGTTAAGGTCTTAACTCTTACTCTGGCCTACTGGTTAAGGTCTTAACTCTTACTCTGGCCTAATAGCTAAGGTCTTAACTCTTACGCTGGCCTAATAGCTAAGGTCTTAACTCTTACTCTGGACGAATAGCTAAGGTCTTAGACTCGTACTCTGGCCTAATGGTTAAGGTCTTAACTCTTACTCTGGCCTAATAGCTAAGGTCTTAACTCTTACTCTGGCCTAATAGCTAAGGTCTTAGACTCGTACTCTGGCCTAATGGTTAAGGTCTTAACTCTTACTCTGGCCTAATAGCTAAGGTCTTAGACTGGTACTCTGGCTTAACAGCTAAGGTCTTAGACTGGTACTCTGGACTAATAGCTAAGGTCTTAGACTCGTACTCTGACCTACTGGTTAAGGTCTTATCTCGTACTCTGGCCTAATAGCTAAGGTCTTAGACTCGTACTCTGGACTACTGGTCAAGGTCTTAACTCTTACTCTGGAATACTGGTTAAGGTCCTAACTCTTACTTTGGCCTACTGGTTAAGGTCTTAACTCCTACTCTGGCCTACTGGTTAAGGTCTTAACTCTTACTCTGGCCTAATAGCTAAGGTCTTAACTCTTACTCTGGCCTAATAGCTAAGGTCTTAGACTCATACTCTGGCCTAATGGTTAAGGTCTTAACTCTTACTCTGGCCTAATGGTTAAGGTCTTAACTCTTACTCTGCCCTAATAGGTAAGGGCTTAGACTCGTACTCTGGCCTAATGGTTAAGGTCTTAACTCTTAACTCTTACTCTGGCCTACTGGTTAAGGTCTTAACTCTACTCTGGCCGAATAGCTAAGGTCCTAACTCTTACTCTGGCCTAATAGCTAAGGTCTTAGACTCGTACTCTGGCCTAATGGTTAAGGTCTTAACTCTTACTCTGGCCTAATAGCTAAGGTCTTAGACTCTTACTCTGGCCTACTGGTCAAGGTCTTAACTCTTACTCTGGAATACTGGTTAAGGTCTTAACTCTTACTTTGGCCTACTGGTTAAGGTCTTAACTCCTACTCTGGCCTACTGGTTAAGGTCTTAACTCTTACTCTGGCCCAAAAGCTAAGGTCTTAAATCTTACTCTGGCCTAATAGCTAAGGTCTTAGACTCGTACTCTGGCCTAATAGCTAAGGTCTTAACTCTTACTCTGGCCAAATAGCTAAGGTCTTAGACTCGTACTCTGGCCTAATGGTTAAGGTCTTAACTCTTACTCTGGCCTACTGGTTAAGGTCTTAACTCTTACTCTGGCCTAATAGCTAAGGTCTTAGACTCATACTCTAGCCTAATAGTTAAGGTCTTAACTCTTACTCTGGCCTATTGGTTAAGGTCTTAACTCTTACTCTGGCCTAATAACTAAGGTCTTAACTCTTACTCTGGCCTAATAGCTAAGGTCTCAACTCTTACTCTGGCCTAATAGCTAAGGTCTTAGACTCATACTATGGCCTAATGTTTAAGGTCTTAACTCTTACTCTGGCCTAATAGCTAAGGTCTTAGACTGGTACTCTGGCCTAATAGCTAAGGTCTTAGACTCGTACTCTGACCTACTGGTTAAGGTCTTAACTCGTAATCTGGCCTAATAGCTAAGGTCTTAGACTCGTACTCTGGCCTACTGGTCAAGGTCTTAACTCTTACTCTGGAATACTGGTTAAGGTCTTAACTCTTACTTTGGCCTACTGGTTAAGGTCTTAACTCCTACTCTGGCCTACTGGTTAAGGTCTTAACTCTTACTCTGGCCCAAAAGCTAAGGTCTTAAATCTTACTCTGGCCTAATAGCTAAGGTCTTAGACTCATACTCTGGCCTAATAGCTAAGGTCTTAACTCTTACTCTGGCCTAATAGCTAAGGTCTTAGACTCGTACTCTGGCCTAATGGTTAAGGTCTTAACTCTTACTCAGGCCTACTGGTTAAGGTCTTAACTCTTACTCTGGCCTAATAGCTAAAGTCTTAGACTCATACTCTGGCCTAATGGTTAAGGTCTTAACTCTTACTCTGGCCTATTGGTTAAGGTCTTAACTCTTACTCTGGCCTAATAGGTAAGGGCTTAGACTCGTACTCTGGCCTAATGGTTAAGGTCTTAACTCTTACTCTGGCCTACTGGTTAAGGTCTTAACTCTTTCTCTGGCCTAATAGCTAAGGTCTTAACTCTTACTCTGGCCTAATAGCAAAGGTATTAGACTCGTAATCTGGCCTAATGGTTAAGGTCTTAACTCTTACTCTGGCCTAATAGCTAAGGTCCTAACGCTTACTCTGGCCTAATAGCTAAGGTCTTAACTCGTACTCTGGCCTAATGGTTAAGGTCTTAACTCTTACTCTGGCCTACTGGTTAAGGTCTTAACTCTTATTCTGGCCTAATAGCTAATGTCTCAGACTCGTACTCTGGCCTAATGGTTAGGGTCTTAACTCTTACTCTGGCCTATTGGTTAAGGTCTTAACTCTTACTCTGGCCTAATAGCTAAGGTCTTAGACTCGTACTCTTGCCAAATGGTTAAGGTCTTAACTCTTACTCTGGCCTAATGGTTAAGGTCTTAACTCTTACTCTGGCCTAATAGCTAAGGTCTTAACTCTTACTCTGGCCTAATAGATAAGGTCTTAACTCTTACTCTGGCCTAATAGCTAAGGTCTTAGACTCGTACTCTGGCCTAATGGTTAAGGTCTTATCTCTTACTCTGGCCTACTGGTTAAGGTCTTAACTCTTACTCTGGCCTAATAGCTAAGGGCTTAGACGCGTATTCTGGCCTAATGGTTAAGGTCTTAACTCTTACTCTGGCCTACTGGTTAAGGTCTTAACTCTTACTCTGGCCTAATAGCTAAGGTCTTAACTCTTACTCTGGCCTAATAGCAAAGGTCTTAGACTCGTAATCTGGCCTAATGGTTAAGGTCTTAACTCTTACTCTGGCCTAATAGTTAAGGTCTTAACTCTTACTCTGGCCTAATAGCTAAGGTCTTAGACTCTTACTATGGCCTACAGGTTAAGGTCTTAACTCTTACTCTGGCCTACTGGTTAAGGTCTTAACTCTTACTCTGGCTTAATAGCTAAGGTCTTAAATCTTACTATGGCCTAATAGCAAAGATCTTAGACTCGTAATCTGGCCTAATGGTTAAGGTCTTAACTCTTACTCTGGCCTAATAGCTAAGGTCTTAACTCTTACTCTGGCCTAATAGCTAAGGTCTTAGACTCATACTATGGCCTACAGGTTATGGTCTTAACTCTTACTTTGGCCTACTGGTTAAGGTCTTAACTCTTACTCTGGCCTAAAAGCTAAGGTCTTAGACTTGTACTCTGGCCTACCGGTTAAGGTCTTAACTCTTACTCTGGCCTAATAGCTAAGGTCTTAACTCTTACTCTGGCCTAATAGCTAAGGTTTTAGACTCGTACTCTGGCCTAATGATTGAGGTCTTAACTCTTACTCTGGCCTACTGGTTAAGGTCTTAACTCTTACTCTGGCCTAATAGCTAAGGTCTTAGACTCGTACTCTGGCCTAATGGTTAAGGTATTAACTCTTATACTGGCCTACTGGTTAAGGTCTTAACTCTTACTCTGGCCTACTGGTTAAGGTCTTAACTCTTACTCTGGCCTAATAGCTAAGGTCTTAACTCTTACGCTGGCCTAATACCTAAGGTCTTAACTCTTACTCTGGACGGATAGCTATGGTCTTAGACTCGTACTCTGGCCTAATGGTTAAGGTGTTAACTCTTAAACTGGCCTACTGGTTAAGGTCTTAACTCTTACTCTGGCCTAATAGCTAAGGTCTTAGACTCGTACTCTGGCCTAATGGTTAAGGTCTTAACTCTTACTCTGGCCTACTGGTTAAGGTCTTAACTCTTACTCTGGCCTAATAGCTAAGGTCTTAAATCTTACTCTGGCCTAATAGCTAAGGTCTTAGACTCGTACTCTGGCCTAATAGCTAAGGTCTTAACTCTTACTCTGGCCAAATAGCTAAGGTCTTAGACTCGTACTCTGGCCTAATGGTTAAGGTCTTAACTCTTACTCTGGCCTACTGGTTAAGGTCTTAACTCTTACTCTGGCCTAATAGCTAAGGTCTTAGACTCATACTCTGGCCTAATAGTTAAGGTCTTAACTCTTACTCTGGCCTATTGGTTAAGGTCTTAACTCTTCCTCTGGCCTAATAACTAAGGTCTTAACTCTTACTCTGGCCTAATTGCTAAGGTCTTAACTCTTACTCTGGCCTAATAGCTAAGGTCTTAACTCTTACTCTGGCCTAATAGCTAAGGTCTTAGACTCGTACTCTGGCCTAATGGTTAAGTTCTTAACTCTTACTCTGGCCTACTGGTTAAGGTCTTAACTCTTACTCTGGCCTAATAGCTAAGGTCTTAACTCTTACTCTGGCCTAATAGCAAAGGTATTAGACTCGTAATCTGGCCTAATGGTTAAGGTCTTAACTCTTACTCTGGCCTAATAGCTATGGTCCTAACTCTTACTCTGGCCTAATAGCTGAGGTCTTAGACTCGTACTCTGGCCTAATGGTTAAGGTCTTAACTCTTACTCTGGCCTACTGGTTAAGGTCTTAACTCTTATTCTGGCCTAATAGCTAATGTCTTAGACTCGTACTCTGGCCTAATGGTTAAGGTCTTAACTCTTACTCTGGCCTACTCGTTAAGGTCTTAACTCCTACTCTGGCCTAATAGCTAAGGTCTTAACTCTTACTCTGGCCTATTGGTTAAGGTCTTAACTCTTACTCTGGCCTAATAGCTAAGGTCTTAGACTCGTACTCTGGCCTAATGGTTAAGGTCTTAACTCTTACTCTGGCCTATTGGTTAAGGTCTTAACTCTTACTCTGGCCTAATAACTAAGGTCTTAACTCTTACTCTGGCCTAATAGCTAAGGTCTTAACTCTTACTCTGGCCTAATAGCTAAGGTCTTAACTCTTACTCTGGCCTAATGTTTAAGGTCTTAACTCTTACTCTGGCCTAATAGCTAAGGTCTTGGACTGGTACTCTGGCCTAATAGCTAAGGTCCTAGACTCGTACTCTTACCTACTGGTTAAGGTCTTAACTCGTAATCTGGCCTAATAGCTAAGGTCTTAGACTCGTACTCTGGCCTACTGGTCAAGGTCTTAACTCTTACTCTGGAATACTGGTTAAGGTCTTAACTCTTACTTTGGCCTACTGGTTAAGGTCTTAACTCCTACTCTGGCCTACTGGTTAAGGTCTTAACTCTTACTCTGGCCCAATAGCTAAGGTCTTAAATCTTACTCTGGCCTAATAGCTAAGGTCTTAGACTCATACTCTGGCCTAATAGCTAAGGTCTTAACTCTTACTCTGGCCTAATAGCTAAGGTCTTAGACTCGTACTCTGGCCTAATGGTTAAGGTCTTAACTCTTACTCTGGCCTACTGGTTAAGGTCTTAACTCTTACTCTGGCCTAATAGCTAAAGTCTTAGACTCATACTCTGGCCTAATGGTAAAGGTCTTAACTCTTACTCTGGCCTATTGGTTAAGGTCTTAACTCTTACTCTGGCCTAATAACTAAGGTCTTAACTCTTACTCTGGCCTAATAGCTAAGGTCTTAACACTTACTCTGGCCTAATAGCTAAGGTCTTAACTCTTACTCTGGCCTAATAGCTAAGGTCTTAGACTCATACTCTGGCCTAATGGTTAAGGTCTTAACTCTTACTCTGGCCTAATAGGTAAGGGCTTAGACTCGTACTCTGGCCTAATGGTTAAGGTCTTAACTCTTACTCTGGCCTACTGGTTAAGGTCTTAACTCTTACTTTGGCCTAATAGCTAAGGTCTTAACTCTTACTCTGGCCTAATAGCAAAGGTATTAGACTCGTAATCTGGCCTAATGGTTAAGGTCTTAACTCTTACTATGGCCTAATAGCTAAGGTCCTAACTCTTGCTCTGGCCTAATAGCTAAGGTCTTAGACTCGTACTCTGGCCTAATGGTTAAGGTCTTAACTCTTACTCTGGCCTACTGGTTAAGGTCTTAACTCTTATTCTGGCCTAATAGCTAATGTCTCAGACTCGTACTCTGGCCTAATGGTTAAGGTCTTAACTCTTACTCTGGCCTACTGGTTAAAGTCTTAACTCTTACTCTGGCCTAATAGCTAAGGTCTTAGACTCGTACTCTGGCCTAATGGTTAAGGTCTTAACTCTTACTCTGGCCTATTGGTTAAGGTCTTAACTCTTACTCTGGCCTAATAACTAAGTTCTTAACTCTTACTCTGGCCTAATAGCTAAGGTCTTAACTCTTACTCTGGCCTAATAGCTAAGGTCTTAGACTCGTACTCTGGCCTAATGGTTAAAGTCTTAACTCTTACTCTGGCCTACTGGTTAAGGTCTTAACTCTTACTCTGGCCTAATAGCTAAGGGCTTAGACGCGTATTCTGGCCTAATGGTTAAGGTCTTAACTCTTACTCTGGCCTACTGGTTAAGGTCTTAACTCTTACTCTGGCCTAATAGCTAAGGTCTTAACTCTTACTCTGGCCTAATAGCAAAGGTCTTAGACTCGTAATCTGGCCTAATGGTTAAGGTCTTAACTCTTACTCTGGCCTAATAGTTAAGGTCTTAACTCTTACTCTGGCCTAATAGCTAAGGTCTTAGACTCTTACTATGGCCTACAGGTTAAGGTCTTAACTCTTACTCTGGCCTACTGGTTAAGGTCTTAACTCTTACTCTGGCCTAATAGCTAAGGTCTTAGACTCGTACTATGGCCTACAGGTTAAGGTCTTAACTCTTACTCTGGCCTACTGGTTAAGGTCTTAACTCTTACTCTGGCCTAATAGCTAAGGTCTTAACTCTGACTCTGGCCTAATAGCAAAGGTATTAGACTCGTAATCTGGCCTAATGGTTAAGGTCTTAACTCTTACTCTGGCCTAATAGCTAAGGTCTTAACTCTTACTCTGGCCTAATAGCTAAGGTCTTAGACTCGTACTCTGGCCTAATGGTTAATGTCTTAACTCTTACTCTGGCCTAATAGCTAAGGTCTTAGAGTGGTACTCTGGCCTAATAGCTAAGGTCTTAGACTAGTACTCTGGCCTAATGGTTAAGGTCTTAACTCTTACTCTGGCCTAATAACTAAGGTCTTAGACTCGCACTCTGGCCTAATAGCTAAGGTCTTAGACTCGTACTCTGGCCTACTGGTTAAGGTCTTAACTCTAACTCTGGCCTAATAGCTAAGGTCTTAACTCTTACTCTGGTCTAATAGCTAAGGTCTTAACTCTTACTCTGGCCTAATAGCTAAGGTCTTAGACTCGTACTCTGGCCTAATGGTTAAGATCTTAACTCTTACTCTGGCCTAATAGCTAAGGTCTTTGACTCGTACTCTGGCCTAATGGTTAAGGTCTTAACTCTTACTCTGGCCTATTGGTTAAGGTCTTAACTCTTACTCTGGCCTAATAACTAAGGTCTTAACTCTCACTCTGGCCTAATAGCTAAGGTCTTAACTCTTACTCTGGCCTAATAGCTAAGGTCGTAGTCTCGCACTCTGGCCTAATGGTTAAGGTCTTAACTCTTACTCTGGCCTACTGGTTAAGGTCTTAACTCTTACTCTGGCCCAATAGCTAAGGTCTCAACTCTTACTCTGGCCTAATAGCTAAGGTCTTAGACTCGTACTATGGCCTACAGGTTAAGGGCTTAACTCTTACTCTGGCCTAATAGCTAAGGTCTAGACTCGTACTCTGGCCTAATGGTTAAGGTCTTAACTCTTACTCTGGCCTACTGGTTAAGGTCTTAACTCTTACTCTGGCCTAATAGCTAAGGTCTTAACTCTTACTCTTGCCTAATAGCTAAGGTCTTAACTCTTACTCTGGCCTAATGGTTAAGGTCTTAACTCTTACTCTGGCCTAATAGCTAAGGTCTTAACTCTTACTTTGGCCTAATAGCTAAGGTTTTAGACTCGTACTCTGGCCTAATGGTTAAGGTCTTAACTCTTACTCTGGCCTACTGGTTAAGGTCTTAACTCTTACTCTGGCCTAATAGCTAAGGTCTTAGACTCTTACTCTGGCCTACTGGTTAAGGTCTTAACTCTTACTCTGGCCTAATAACTAAGGTCTTAACTCTTACTCTGGCCTAATAGCTAAGGTCTCAACTCTTACTCTGGCCTAATAGCTAAGGTCTTAGACTTGTACAATGGCCTACAGATTAAGGGCTTAACTCTTACTCTGGCCTAATAGCTAAGGTCTTAGACTCGTACTCTGGCCTAGTGGTTAAGGTCTTAACTCTTACTCTGGCTTACTGGTTAAGGTCTTAACTCTTACTCTGGCCTAATAGCTAAGGTCTTAACTCTTACTCTTGCCTACTGCTTAACGTCTTAACTCCTACTCTGGCCTAATAGCTAAGGTCTTAAATCTTACTCTGGCCTAATAGCTAGGGTCTTAACTCTTACTTTGGCCTAATAGCTAAGGTTTTATACTCGTACTCTGGCCTAATGGTTAAGGTCTTAACTCTTACTCTGGCCTACTGGTTAAGGTCTTAACTCTTACTCTGGCTTACTGGTTAAGGTCTTAACTCTTACTCTGGCCTAATAGCTAAAGTCTAAGACTCGTACTCTGGCCTAATTGTTAAGGTCTTAACTCTTACTCTGGCCTAATAGCTAAGGTCTTAACTCTTACTCTGGCCTAATAGCTAAGGTCTTAACTCTTACTCTGGCCTAATAGCAAAGGTATTAGACTCGTAATCTGGCCTAATGGTTAAGGTCTTAACTCTTACTCTGGCCTAATAGCTAAGGTCTTAACTCTTACTCTGGCCTAATAGCTAAGGTCTTAGACTCGTACTCTGGCCTAATGGTTAATGTCTTAACTCTTACTCTGGCCTAATAGCTAAGGTCTTAGAGTGGTACTCTGGCCTAATAGCTAAGGTCTTAGACTAGTACTCTGGCCTAATGGTTAAGGTCTTAACTCTTACTCTGGCCTAATAACTAAGGTCTTAGACTCGCACTCTGGCCTAATAGCTAAGGTCTTAGACTCGTACTCTGGCCTACTGGTTAAGGTCTTAACTCTAACTCTGGCCTAATAGCTAAGGTCTTAACTCTTACTCTGGTCTAATAGCTAAGGTCTTAACTCTTACTCTGGCCTAATAGCTAAGGTCTTAGACTCGTACTCTGGCCTAATGGTTAAGGTCTTAACTCTTACTCTGGCCTAATAGCTAAGGTCTTTGACTCGTACTCTGGCCTAATGGTTAAGGTCTTAACTCTTACTCTGGCCTATTGGTTAAGGTCTTAACTCTTACTCTGGCCTAATAACTAAGGTCTTAACTCTCACTCTGGCCTAATAGCTAAGGTCTTAACTCTTACTCTGGCCTAATAGCTAAGGTCGTAGTCTCGCACTCTGGCCTAATGGTTAAGGTCTTAACTCTTACTCTGGCCTACTGGTTAAGGTCTTAACTCTTATTCTGGCCCAATAGCTAAGGTCTCAACTCTTACTCTGGCCTAATAGCTAAGGTCTTAGACTCGTACTATGGCCTACAGGTTAAGGGCTTAACTCTTACTCTGGCCTAATAGCTAAGGTCTAGACTCGTACTCTGGCCTAATGGTTAAGGTCTTAACTCTTACTCTGGCCTACTGGTTAAGGTCTTAACTCTTACTCTGGCCTAAAAGCTAAGGTCTTAACTCTTACTCTTGCCTAATAGCTAAGGTCTTAACTCTTACTCTTGCCTACTGCTTAACGTCTTAACTCCTACTCTGGCCTAATAGCTAAGGTCTTAACTCCTACTCTGGCCTAATGGTTAAGGTCTTAACTCTTACTCTGGCCTAATAGCTAAGGTCTTAACTCTTACTTTGGCCTAATAGCTAAGGTTTTAGACTCGTACTCTGGCCTAATGGTTAAGGTCTTAACTCTTACTCTGGCCTACTGGTTAAGGTCTTAACTCTTACTCTGGCCTAATAGCTAAGGTCTTAGACTCTTACTCTGGCCTACTGGTTAAGGTCTTAACTCTTACTCTGGCCTAATAACTAAGGTCTTAACTCTTACTCTGGCCTAATAGCTAAGGTCTCAACTCTTACTCTGGCCTAATAGCTAAGGTCTTAGACTTGTACAATGGCCTACAGATTAAGGGCTTAACTCTTACTCTGGCCTAATAGCTAAGGTCTTAGACTCGTACTCTGGCCTAATGGTTAAGGTCTTAACTCTTACTCTGGCTTACTGGTTAAGGTCTTAACTCTTACTCTGGCCTAATAGCTAAGGTCTTAACTCTTACTCTTGCCTACTGCTTAACGTCTTAACTCCTACTCTGGCCTAATAGCTAAGGTCTTAAATCTTACTCTGGCCTAATAGCTAGGGTCTTAACTCTTACTTTGGCCTAATAGCTAAGGTTTTACACTCGTACTCTGGCCTAATGGTTAAGGTCTTAACTCTTACTCTGGCCTACTGGTTAAGGTCTTAACTCTTACTCTGGCTTACTGGTTAAGGTCTTAACTCTTACTCTGGCCTAATAGCTAAAGTCTAAGACTCGTACTCTGGCCTAATTGTTAAGGTCTTAACTCTTACTCTGGCCTAATAGCTAAGGTCTTAACTCTTACTCTGGCCTAATAGCTAAGGTCTTAACTCTTACTCTGGCCTAATAGCTAAGGTCTTAGACTCATACTCTGGCCTAATGGTTAAGGTCTTAACTCTTACTCTGGCCTACTGGTTAAGGTCTTAACTCTTACTCTGGCCTAATAGCTAAGGGCTTAGACTTGTACTCTGGACTAATGGTTAAGGTCTTAACTCTTACTCTGGCCTACTGGTTAAGGTCTTAACTCTTACTCTGGCCTAATAGCTAAGGTCTTAACTCTTACTCTGGTCTAATAGCTAAGGTCTTAACTCTTACTCTGGCCTAATAGCTAAGGTCTTAGACTCGTACTCTGGCCTAATGGTTAAGGTCTTAACTCTTACTCTGGCCTAATAGCTAAGGTCTTTGACTCGTACTCTGGCCTAATGGTTAAGGTCTTAACTCTTACTCTGGCCTATTGGTTAAGGTCTTAACTCTTACTCTGGCCTAATAACTAAGGTCTTAACTCTCACTCTGGCCTAATAGCTAAGGTCTTAACTCTTACTCTGGCCTAATAGCTAAGGTCGTAGTCTCGCACTCTGGCCTAATGGTTAAGGTCTTAACTCTTACTCTGGCCTACTGGTTAAGGTCTTAACTCTTACTCTGGCCCAATAGCTAAGGTCTCAACTCTTACTCTGGCCTAATAGCTAAGGTCTTAGACTCGTACTATGGCCTACAGGTTAAGGGCTTAACTCTTACTCTGGCCTAATAGCTAAGGTCTAGACTCGTACTCTGGCCTAATGGTTAAGGTCTTAACTCTTACTCTGGCCTACTGGTTAAGGTCTTAACTCTTACTCTGGCCTAATAGCTAAGGTCTTAACTCTTACTCTTGCCTAATAGCTAAGGTCTTAACTCTTACTCTTGCCTACTGCTTAACGTCTTAACTCCTACTCTGGCCTAATAGCTAAGGTCTTAACTCCTACTCTGGCCTAATGGTTAAGGTCTTAACTCTTACTCTGGCCTAATAGCTAAGGTCTTAACTCTTACTTTGGCCTAATAGCTAAGGTTTTAGACTCGTACTCTGGCCTAATGGTTAAGGTCTTAACTCTTACTCTGGCCTACTGGTTAAGGTCTTAACTCTTACTCTGGCCTAATAGCTAAGGTCTTAGACTCTTACTCTGGCCTACTGGTTAAGGTCTTAACTCTTACTCTGGCCTAATAACTAAGGTCTTAACTCTTACTCTGGCCTAATAGTTAAGGTCTCAACTCTTACTCTGGCCTAATAGCTAAGGTCTTAGACTTGTACAATGGCCTACAGATTAAGGGCTTAACTCTTACTCTGGCCTAATAGCTAAGGTCTTAGACTCGTACTCTGGCCTAATGGTTAAGGTCTTAACTCTTACTCTGGCTTACTGGTTAAGGTCTTAACTCTTACTCTGGCCTAATAGCTAAGGTCTTAACTCTTACTCTTGCCTACTGCTTAACGTCTTAACTCCTACTCTGGCCTAATAGCTAAGGTCTTAAATCTTACTCTGGCCTAATAGCTAGGGTCTTAACTCTTACTTTGGCCTAATAGCTAAGGTTTTATACTCGTACTCTGGCCTAATGGTTAAGGTCTTAACTCTTACTCTGGCCTACTGGTTAAGGTCTTAACTCTTACTCTGGCTTACTGGTTAAGGTCTTAACTCTTACTCTGGCCTAATAGCTAAAGTCTAAGACTCGTACTCTGGCCTAATTGTTAAGGTCTTAACTCTTACTCTGGCCTAATAGCTAAGGTCTTAACTCTTACTCTGGCCTAATAGCAAAGGTATTAGACTCGTAATCTGGCCTAATGGTTAAGGTCTTAACTCTTACTCTGGCCTAATAGCTAAGGTCTTAACTCTTACTCTGGCCTAATAGCTAAGGTCTTAGACTCGTACTCTGGCCTAATGGTTAATGTCTTAACTCTTACTCTGGCCTAATAGCTAAGGTCTTAGAGTGGTACTCTGGCCTAATAGCTAAGGTCTTAGACTAGTACTCTGGCCTAATGGTTAAGGTCTTAACTCTTACTCTGGCCTAATAACTAAGGTCTTAGACTCGCACTCTGGCCTAATAGCTAAGGTCTTAGACTCGTACTCTGGCCTACTGGTTAAGGTCTTAACTCTAACTCTGGCCTAATAGCTAAGGTCTTAACTCTTACTCTGGTCTAATAGCTAAGGTCTTAACTCTTACTCTGGCCTAATAGCTAAGGTCTTAGACTCGTACTCTGGCCTAATGGTTAAGGTCCTAACTCTTACTCTGGCCTAATAGCTAAGGTCTTTGACTCGTACTCTGGCCTAATGGTTAAGGTCTTAACTCTTACTCTGGCCTATTGGTTAAGGTCTTAACTCTTACTCTGGCCTAATAACTAAGGTCTTAACTCTCACTCTGGCCTAATAGCTAAGGTCTTAACTCTTACTCTGGCCTAATAGCTAAGGTCGTAGTCTCGCACTCTGGCCTAATGGTTAAGGTCTTAACTCTTACTCTGGCCTACTGGTTAAGGTCTTAACTCTTACTCTGGCCCAATAGCTAAGGTCTCAACTCTTACTCTGGCCTAATAGCTAAGGTCTTAGACTCGTACTATGGCCTACAGGTTAAGGGCTTAACTCTTACTCTGGCCTAATAGCTAAGGTCTAGACTCGTACTCTGGCCTAATGGTTAAGGTCTTAACTCTTACTCTGGCCTACTGGTTAAGGTCTTAACTCTTACTCTGGCCTAATAGCTAAGGTCTTAACTCTTACTCTTGCCTAATAGCTAAGGTCTTAACTCTTACTCTTGCCTACTGCTTAACGTCTTAACTCCTACTCTGGCCTAATAGCTAAGGTCTTAACTCCTACTCTGGCCTAATGGTTAAGGTCTTAACTCTTACTCTGGCCTAATAGCTAAGGTCTTAACTCTTACTTTGGCCTAATAGCTAAGGTTTTAGACTCGTACTCTGGCCTAATGGTTAAGGTCTTAACTCTTACTCTGGCCTACTGGTTAAGGTCTTAACTCTTACTCTGGCCTAATAGCTAAGGTCTTAGACTCTTACTCTGGCCTACTGGTTAAGGTCTTAACTCTTACTCTGGCCTAATAACTAAGGTCTTAACTCTTACTCTGGCCTAATAGCTAAGGTCTCAACTCTTACTCTGGCCTAATAGCTAAGGTCTTAGACTTGTACAATGGCCTACAGATTAAGGGCTTAACTCTTACTCTGGCCTAATAGCTAAGGTCTTAGACTCGTACTCTGGCCTAATGGTTAAGGTCTTAACTCTTACTCTGGCTTACTGGTTAAGGTCTTAACTCTTACTCTGGCCTAATAGCTAAGGTCTTAACTCTTACTCTTGCCTACTGCTTAACGTCTTAACTCCTACTCTGGCCTAATAGCTAAGGTCTTAAATCTTACTCTGGCCTAATAGCTAGGGTCTTAACTCTTACTTTGGCCTAATAGCTAAGGTTTTACACTCGTACTCTGGCCTAATGGTTAAGGTCTTAACTCTTACTCTGGCCTACTGGTTAAGGTCTTAACTCTTACTCTGGCTTACTGGTTAAGGTCTTAACTCTTACGCTGGCCTAATAGCTAAAGTCTAAGACTCGTACTCTGGCCTAATTGTTAAGGTCTTAACTATTACTCTGGCCTAATAGCTAAGGTCTTAACTCTTACTCTGGCCTAATAGCTAAGGTCTTAACTCTTACTCTGGCCTAATAGCTAAGGTCTTAGACTCATACTCTGGCCTAATGGTTAAGGTCTTAACTCTTACTCTTGCCTACTGGTTAAGGTCTTAACTCTTACTCTGGCCTAATAGCTAAGGGCTTAGACTTGTACTCTGGACTAATGGTTAAGGTCTTAACTCTTACTCTGGCCTACTGGTTAAGGTCTTAACTCTTACTCTGGCCTAATAGCTAAGGTCTTAACTCTTACTCTGGCCTAATTGCAAAGGTATTAGACTCGTAATCTAGCCTAATGGTTAAGGTCTTAACTCTTACTCTGGCCTACTGGTTAAGGTCTTAACTCTTACTCTGGCCTAATAGCTAAGGTCTTAGACTCGTACTCTAGCCTAATGGTTAAGGTCTTAACTCTTACTTTGGCCTACTGGTTAAGGTCTTAACTCTTACTCTGGCCTACTGGTTAAGGTCTTAACTCGTACTCTGGCCTAATAGCTAAGGTCTCAAGTCTTACTCTGGCCTAATAGCTAAGGTCTTAGACTCATACTATGGCCTACAGGTTAAGGGCTTAACTCTTACTCTGGCCTAAAAGCTAAGGTCTTAGACTCGTACTCTGGCCTAATGGTTAAGGTCTTAACTCTTACTCTGGCCTACTGGTTAAGGTCTTAACTCTTACTCTGACCTAATAGCTAAGGTCTTAACGCTTACTCTTGCCTACTGCTTAACGTCTTAACTCCTACTCTGGCCTAATAGCTAAGGTCTTAGACTCGTACTCTGGCCTACTGGTTAAGGTCTTAACTCTTACGCTGGCCTAATAGCTAAGGTCTTAACTCTTACTTTGGCCTAATAGCTAAGGTTTTAGACTCGTACTCTGGCCTAATGGTTAAGGTCTTAACTCTTACTCTGGCCTACTGGTTAAGGTCTTAACTCTTACTCTGGCCTAATAGCTAAGGTCTTAGACTCTTACTCTGGCCTACTGGTTAAGGTCTTAACTCTTACTCTGGCCTACTGGTTAAGGTCTTAACTCTTACTCTGGCCTAATAGCTAAGGTCTTAACTCTTACGCTGGCCTAATAGCTAAGGTCTTAACTCTTACTCTGGCCAAATAGCTAAGGTCTTAGACTCATACTCTGGCCTAATGGTTAAGGTCTTAACTCTTACTCTGGCCTAATATCTAAGGTCTTAACTCTTACTCTGGCCTACTGGTTAAGGTCTTAACTCTTACTCTGGCCTAATAGCTAAGGTCTTAACTCTTACGCTGGCCTAATAGCTAAGGTCTTAGACCCGTACTCTGGCCTAATGGTTAAGGTCTTAACTCTTACTCTGGCCTAATAGCTAAGGACTTAACTCTTACTCTGTCCTTAATGGCTAAGGTCTTAGACTCGTACTCTGGCCTAATGTTTAAGGTCTTAACTCTTACTCTGGCCTAATAGCTAAGGTCTTAGACTGGTACTCTGGCCTAATAGCTAAGGTCTTAGACTCGTACTCTGACCTACTGGTTAAGGTCTTAACTCGTACTCTGGCCTAATAGCTAAGGTCTTAGACTCTTACTCTGGCCTACTAGTCAAGGTCTTAACTCTTACTCTGGCCTACTGGTTAAGGTCCTAACTCTTACTTTGGCCCACTGGTTAAGGTCTTAACTCCTACTCTGGCCTACTGGTTAAGGTCTTAACTCTTACTCTGGCCTAATAGCTAAGGTCTTAAATCTTACTCTGGCCTAATAGCTAAGGTCTTAGACTCATACTCTGGCCTAATAGCTAAGGTCTTAACTCGTACTCTGGCCTAATAGCTAAGGTCTTAGACTCGTTCTCTGGCCTAATGGTTAAGGTCTTAACTCTTACTCTGGCTTACTGGTTAAGGTCTTAACTCTTACTCTGGCCTAATAGCTAAAGCCTTAGACTCGTACTCTGGCCTAATTGTTAAGGTCTTAACTCTTACTCTGGCCTAATAGCTAAGGTCTTAACTCTTACTCTGGCCTAATAGCTAAGGTCTTAGACTCATACTCTGGCCTAATGGTTAAGGTCTTAACTCTTACTCTGGCCTACTGGTTAAGGTCTTAACTCTTACTCTGGCCTACTGGTTAAGGTCTTAACTCGTACTCTGACCTAATAGCTAAGGTCTTAGACTCGTACTCTGGCCTAATAGCTAAGGTCTTAGACTCGTACTTGGCCTACTGGTTAAGGTCTTATCTCTTACTCTGGCCTAATAGCTAAGGTCTTAACTCTTACTCTGGCCTAATAGCTAAGGTTTTAGACTCATACTCTGGCCTAATGGTTAAGGTCTTAACTCTTACTCTGGACTACTGGTTAAAGTCTTAACTCTTACTCTGGCCTAATAGCTAAGGTCTTAAACTCGTACTCTGGCCTAATGGTTAAGGTATTAACTCTTACTCTGGTCTACTTGTTAAGGTCTTAACTCTTACTCTGGCCTACTGGTTAAGGTCTTAACTCTTACTTTGGCCTAATAGATAAGGTCTTAACTCTTACTCTGGCCAAATAGCTACGGTCTTAACTCTTACTCTCGCCGAATAGCTAAGGTCTTAGACTCGTACTCTGGCCTAATGGTTAATGTCTTAACTCTTACTCTGGCCTACTGGTTAAGGTCTTAACTCTTACTCTGGCCTAATAGCTAAGGTCTTAACTCTGACTCTGGCCTAATAGCAAAGGTATTAGACTCGTAATCTGGCCTAATGGTTAAGGTCTTAACTCTTACTCTGGCCTAATAGCTAAGGTCTTAACTCTTACTCTGGCCTAATAGCTAAGGTCTTAGACTCGTACTCTGGCCTAATGGTTAATGTCTTAACTCTTACTCTGGCCTAATAGCTAAGGTCTTAGAGTGGTACTCTGGCCTAATAGCTAAGGTCTTAGACTAGTACTCTGGCCTAATGGTTAAGGTCTTAACTCTTACTCTGGCCTAATAACTAAGGTCTTAGACTCGCACTCTGGCCTAATAGCTAAGGTCTTAGACTCGTACTCTGGCCTACTGGTTAAGGTCTTAACTCTAAATCTGGCCTAATAGCTAAGGTCTTAATCTTACTCTGGCCTAATAGCTAAGGTCTTAACTCTTACTCTGGCCTAATAGCTAAGGTCTTAGACTCGTACTCTGGCCTAATGGTTAAGGTCTTAACTCTTACTCTGGCCTAATAGCTAAGGTCTTAGACTCGTACTCTGGCCTAATGGTTAAGGTCTTAACTCTTACTCTGGCCTATTGGTTAAGGTCTTAACTCTTACTCTGGCCTAATAACTAAGGTCTTAACTCTCACTCTGGCCTAATAGCTAAGGTCTTAACTCTTACTCTGGCCTAATAGCTAAGGTCGTAGACTCGCACTCTGGCCTAATGGTTAAGGTCTTAACTCTTACTCTGGCCTACTGGTTAAGGTCTTAACTCTTACTCTGGCCCAATAGCTAAGGTCTCAACTCTTACTCTGG
Source organism: Triturus cristatus (assembly GCF_964204655.1). Lineage (NCBI taxonomy): Eukaryota > Metazoa > Chordata > Amphibia > Caudata > Salamandridae > Triturus > Triturus cristatus. The sequence continues at coordinate 1,102,041,675 of NC_140589.1, read as the reverse complement.
CCTAATAGCTAAGGTCTTAGACTCGTACTATGGCCTACAGGTTAAGGGCTTAACTCTTACTCTGGCCTAATAGCTAAGGTCTAGACTCGTACTCTGGCCTAATGGTTAAGGTCTTAACTCTTACTCTGGCCTACTGGTTAAGGTCTTAACTCTTACTCTGGCCTAATAGCTAAGGTCTTAACTCTTACTCTTGCCTAATAGCTAAGGTCTTAACTCTTACTCTTGCCTACTGCTTAACATCTTAACTCCTACTCTGGCCTAATAGCTAAGGTCTTAACTCCTACTCTGGCCTAATGGTTAAGGTCTTAACTCTTACTCTGGCCTAATAGCTAAGGTCTTAACTCTTACTTTGGCCTAATAGCTAAGGTTTTAGACTCGTACTCTGGCCTAATGGTTAAGGTCTTAACTCTTACTCTGGCCTACTGGTTAAGGTCTTAACTCTTACTCTGGCCTAATAGCTAAGGTCTTAGACTCTTACTCTGGCCTACTGGTTAAGGTCTTAACTCTTACTCTGGCCTAATAACTAAGGTCTTAACTCTTACTCTGGCCTAATAGCTAAGGTCTCAACTCTTACTCTGGCCTAATAGCTAAGGTCTTAGACTTGTACAATGGCCTACAGATTAAGGGCTTAACTCTTACTCTGGCCTAATAGCTAAGGTCTTAGACTCGTACTCTGGCCTAATGGTTAAGGTCTTAACTCTTACTCTGGCTTACTGGTTAAGGTCTTAACTCTTACTCTGGCCTAATAGCTAAGGTCTTAACTCTTACTCTTGCCTACTGCTTAACGTCTTAACTCCTACTCTGGCCTAATAGCTAAGGTCTTAAATCTTACTCTGGCCTAATAGCTAGGGTCTTAACTCTTACTTTGGCCTAATAGCTAAGGTTTTACACTCGTACTCTGGCCTAATGGTTAAGGTCTTAACTCTTACTCTGGCCTACTGGTTAAGGTCTTAACTCTTACTCTGGCCTAATAGCTAAGGTCTTAGACTCGTACTCTGGCCTAATGGTTAAGGTATTAACTCTTACTCTGGCCTACTGGTTAAGGTCTTAACTCTTACTCTGGCCTAATAGCTAAGGTCTTAACTCTTACTCTGGCCTAATAGCTAAGGTCTTAGACTCATACTCTGGCCTAATGGTTAAGGTCTTAACTCTTACTCTGGCCTACTGGTTAAGGTCTTAACTCTTACTCTGGCCTACTGGTTAAGGTCTTAACTCGTACTCTGACCTAATAGCTAAGGTCTTAGAGTCGTACTCTGGCCTAATAGCTAAGGTCTTAAACTCGTACTTGGCCTACTGGTTAAGGTCTTATCTCTTACTCTGGCCTAATAGCTAAGGTCTTAACTCTTACTCTGGCCTAATAGCTAAGGTTTTAGACTCATACTCTGTCCTAATGGTTAAGGTCTTAACTCTTACTCTGGACTACTGGTTAAAGTCTTAACTCTTACTCTGGCCTAATAGCTAAGGTCTTAGACTCGTACTCTGGCCTAATGGTTAAGGTATTAACTCTTACTCTGGTCTACTGGTTAAGGTCTTAACTCTTACTCTGGCCTACTGGTTAAGGTCTTAACTCTTACTTTGGCCTAATAGCTAAGGTCTTAACTCTGACTCTGGCCTAATAGCAAAGGTATTAGACTCGTAATCTGGCCTAATGGTTAAGGTCTTAACTCTTACTCTGGCCTAATAGCTAAGGTCTTAACTCTTACTCTGGCCTAATAGCTAAAGTCTTAGACTTGTACTCTGGCCTAATGGTTAATGTCTTAACTCTTACTCTGGCCTAATAGCTAAGGTCTTAGAGTGGTACTCTGGCCTAATAGCTAAGGTCTTAGACTAGTACTCTTGCCTAATGGTTAAGGTCTTAACTCTTACTCTGGCCTAATAACTAAGGTCTTAGACTCGCACTCTGGCCTAATAGCTAAGGTCTTAGACTCGTACTCTGGCCTACTGGTTAAGGTCTTAACTCTAACTCTGGCCTAATAGCTAAGGTCTTAACTCTTACTCTGGCCTAATAGCTAAGGTCTTAACTCTTACTCTGGCCTAATAGCTAAGGTCTTAGACTCGTACTCTGGCCTAATGGTTAAGGTCTTAACTCTTACTCTGGCCTAATAGCTAAGGTCTTAGACTCGTACTCTGGCCTAATGGTTAAGGTCTTAACTCTTACTCTGGCCTATTGGTTAAGGTCTTAACTCTTACTCTGGCCTAATAACTAAGGTCTTAACTCTCACTCTGGCCTAATAGCTAAGGTCTTAACTCTTACTCTGGCCTAATAGCTAAGGTCGTAGACTCGCACTCTGGCCTAATGGTTAAGGTCTTAACTCTTACTCTGGCCTACTGGTTAAGGTCTTAACTCTTACTCTGGCCCAATAGCTAAGGTCTCAACTCTTACTCTGGCCTAATAGCTAAGGTCTTAGACTCGTACTATGGCCTACAGGTTAAGGGCTTAACTCTTACTCTGGCCTAATAGCTAAGGTCTAGACTCGTACTCTGGCCTAATGGTTAAGGTCTTAACTCTTACTCTGGCCTACTGGTTAAGGTCTTAACTCTTACTCTGGCCTAATAGCTAAGGTCTTAACTCTTACTCTTGCCTAATAGCTAAGGTCTTAACTCTTACTCTTGCCTACTGCTTAACGTCTTAACTAATACTCTGGTCTAATAGCTAAGGTCTTAACTCCTACTCTGGCCTAATGGTTAAGGTCTTAACTCTTACTCTGGCCTAATAGCTAAGGTCTTAACTCTTGCTTTGGCCTAATAGCTAAGGTTTTAGACTCGTACTCTGGCCTAATGGTTAAGGTCTTAACTCTTACTCTGGCCTACTGGTTAAGGTCTTAACTCTTACTCTGGCCTAATAGCTAAGGTCTTAGACTCTTACTCTGGCCTACTGGTTAAGGTCTTAACTCTTACTCTGGCCTAATAACTAAGGTCTTAACTCTTACTCTGGCCTAATAGCTAAGGTCTCAACTCTTACTCTGGCCTAATAGCTAAGGTCTTAGACTTGTACAATGGCCTACAGATTAAGGGCTTAACTCTTACTCTGGCCTAATAGCTAAGGTCTTAGACTCGTACTCTGGCCTAATGGTTAAGGTCTTAACTCTTACTCTGGCTTACTGGTTAAGGTCTTAACTCTTACTCTGGCCTAATAGCTAAGGTCTTAACTCTTACTCTTGCCTACTGCTTAACGTCTTAACTCCTACTCTGGCCTAATAGCTAGGGTCTTAACTCTTACTCTGGCCTAATAGCTAAGTTCTTAGACTCGTACTCTGGCCTACTGGTTAAGGTCTTAACTCTAACTCTGGCCTAATAGCTAAGGTCTTAACTCTTACTCTGGCCTAATAGCTAAGGTCTTAACTCTTACTCTGGCCTAATAGCTAAGGTCTTAGACTCGTACTCTGGCCTAATGGTTAAGGTCTTAACTCTTACTCTGGCCTAATAGCTAAGGTCTTAGACTCGTACTCTGGCCTAATGGTTAAGGTCTTAACTCTTACTCTGGCCTATTGGTTAAGGTCTTAACTCTTACTCTGGCCTAATAGCTAAGGTCTTAACTCTTACTCTGGCCTAATAGCTAAGGTCTTAGACTCATACTCTGGCCTAATGGTTAAGGTCTTAACTCTTACTCTGGCCTAATGGTTAAGGTCTTAACTCTTACTCTGGCCTAATAGGTAAGGGCTTAGACTCGTACTCTGGCCTAATGGTTAAGGTCTTAACTCTTAACTCATACTCTGGCCTACTGGTTAAGGTCTTAACTCTACTCTGGCCGAATAGCTAAGGTCCTAACTCTTACTCTGGCCTAATAGCTAAGGTCTTAGACTCGTACTCTGGCCTAATGGTTAAGGTCTTAACTCTTACTCTGGCCTAATAGCTAAGGTCTTAGACTCTTACTCTGGCCTACTGGTTAAGGTCTTAACTCTTACTCTGGCCTACTGGTTAAGGTCTTAACTCTTACTCTGGCCTAATAGCTAAGGTCTTAACTCTTACGCTGGCCTAATAGCTAAGGTCTTAACTCTTACTCTGGCCGAATAGCTAAGGTCTTAGACTCGTACTCTGGCCTAATGGTTAAGGTCTTAACTCGTACTCTGGCCTAATAGCTAAGGTCTTAGACTCGTACTCTGGCCTACTGGTTAAGGTCTTAACTCTTACTCTGGCCTAATAGCTAAGGTTTTAATCTTACTCTGGCCTAATAGCTAAGGTCTTAGACTCGTACTCTGGCCTAATAGCTAAGGTCTTAACTCTTACTCTGGCCAAATAGCTAAGGTCTTAGACTCGTACTCTGGCCTAATGGTTAAGGTCTTAACTCTTACTCTGGCCTACTGGTTAAGGTCTTAACTCTTACTCTGGCCTAATAGCTAAGGTCTTAGACTCATACTCTGGCCTAATAGTTAAGGTCTTAACTCTTACTCTGGCCTATTGGTTAAGGTCTTAACTCTTACTCTGGCCTAATAACTAAGGTCTTAACTCTTACTCTGGCCTAATAGCTAAGGGCTCAACTCTTACTCTGGCCTAATAGCTAAGGTCTTAGACTCATACTATGGCCTAATGTTTAAGGTCTTAACTCTTACTCTGGCCTAATAGCTAAGGTCTTAGACTGGTACTCTGGCCTAATAGCTAAGGTCTTAGACTCGTACTCTGACCTACTGGTTAAGGTCTTAACTCGTAATCTGGCCTAATAGCTAAGGTCTTAGACTCGTACTCTGGCCTACTGGTCAAGGTCTTAACTCTTACTCTGGAATACTGGTTAAGGTCTTAACTCTTACTTTGGCCTACTGGTTAAGGTCTTAACTCCTACTCTGGCCTACTGGTTAAGGTCTTAACTCTTACTCTGGCCCAAAAGCTAAGGTCTTAAATCTTACTCTGGCCTAATAGCTAAGGTCTTAGACTCATACTCTGGCCTAATAGCTAAGGTCTTAACTCTTACTCTGGCCTAATAGCTAAGGTCTTAGACTCGTACTCTGGCCTAATGGTTAAGGTCTTAACTCTTACTCAGGCCTACTGGTTAAGGTCTTAACTCTTACTCTGGCCTAATAGCTAAAGTCTTAGACTCATACTCTGGCCTAATGGTTAAGGTCTTAACTCTTACTCTGGCCTATTGGTTAAGGTCTTAACTCTTACTCTGGCCTAATAACTAAGGTCTTCACTCTTACTCTGGCCTAATAGCTAAGGTCTTAACACTTACTCTGGCCTAATAGCTAAGGTCTTAACTCTTACTCTGGCCTAATAGCTAAGGTCTTAGACTCATACTCTGGCCTAATGGTTAAGGTCTTAACTCTTACTCTGGCCTACTGGTTAAGGTCTTAACTCTTACTCTGGCCTAATAGGTAAGGGCTTAGACTCGTACTCTGGCCTAATGGTTAAGGTCTTAACTCTTACTCTGGCCTACTGGTTAAGGTCTTAACTCTTTCTCTGGCCTAATAGCTAAGGTCTTAACTCTTACTCTGGCCTAATAGCAAAGGTATTAGACTCGTAATCTGGCCTAATGGTTAAGGTCTTAACTCTTACTCTGGCCTAATAGCTAAGGTCCTAACGCTTACTCTGGCCTAATAGCTAAGGTCTTAACTCGTACTCTGGCCTAATGGTTAAGGTCTGAACTCTTACTCTGGCCTACTGGTTAAGGTCTTAACTCTTATTCTGGCCTAATAGCTAAAGTCTAAGACTCGTACTCTGGCCTAATTGTTAAGGTCTTAACTCTTACTCTGGCCTAATAGCTAAGGTCTTAACTCTTACTCTGGCCTAATAGCTAAGGTCTTAACTCTTACTCTGGCCTAATAGCAAAGGTATTAGACTCGTAATCTGGCCTAATGGTTAAGGTCTTAACTCTTACTCTGGCCTAATAGCTAAGGTCTTAACTCTTACTCTGGCCTAATAGCTAAGGTCTTAGACTCGTACTCTGGCCTAATGGTTAATGTCTTAACTCTTACTCTGGCCTAATAGCTAAGGTCTTAGAGTGGGCATCTGGCCTAATAGCTAAGGTCTTAGACTAGTACTCTGGCCTAATGGTTAAGGTCTTAACTCTTACTCTGGCCTAATAACTAAGGTCTTAGACTCGCACTCTGGCCTAATAGCTAAGGTCTTAGACTCGTACTCTGGCCTACTGGTTAAGGTCTTAACTCTAACTCTGGCCTAATAGCTAAGGTCTTAACTCTTACTCTGGTCTAATAGCTAAGGTCTTAACTCTTACTCTGGCCTAATAGCTAAGGTCTTAGACTCGTACTCTGGCCTAATGGCCTATTGGTTAAGGTCTTAACTCTTACTCTGGCCTAATAACTAAGGTCTTAACTCTCACTCTGGCCTAATAGCTAAGGTCTTAACTCTTACTCTGGCCTAATAGCTAAGGTCGTAGTCTCGCACTCTGGCCTAATGGTTAAGGTCTTAACTCTTACTCTGGCCTACTGGTTAAGGTCTTAACTCTTACTCTGGCCCAATAGCTAAGGTCTCAACTCTTACTCTGGCCTAATAGCTAAGGTCTTAGACTCGTACTATGGCCTACAGGTTAAGGGCTTAACTCTTACTCTGGCCTAATAGCTAAGGTCTAGACTCGTACTCTGGCCTAATGGTTAAGGTCTTAACTCTTACTCTGGCCTACTGGTTAAGGTCTTAACTCTTACTCTGGCCTAATAGCTAAGGTCTTAACTCTTACTCTTGCCTAATAGCTAAGGTCTTAACTCTTACTCTTGCCTACTGCTTAACGTCTTAACTCCTACTCTGGCCTAATAGCTAAGGTCTTAACTCCTACTCTGGCCTAATGGTTAAGGTCTTAACTCTTACTCTGGCCTAATAGCTAAGGTCTTAACTCTTACTTTGGCCTAATAGCTAAGGTTTTAGACTCGTACTCTGGCCTAATGGTTAAGGTCTTAACTCTTACTCTGGCCTACTGGTTAAGGTCTTAACTCTTACTCTGGCCTAATAGCTAAGGTCTTAGACTCTTACTCTGGCCTACTGGTTAAGGTCTTAACTCTTACTCTGGCCTAATAACTAAGGTCTTAACTCTTACTCTGGCCTAATAGCTAAGGTCTCAACTCTTACTCTGGCCTAATAGCTAAGGTCTTAGACTTGTACAATGGCCTACAGATTAAGGGCTTAACTCTTACTCTGGCCTAATAGCTAAGGTCTTAGACTCGTACTCTGGCCTAATGGTTAAGGTCTTAACTCTTACTCTGGCTTACTGGTTAAGGTCTTAACTCTTACTCTGGCCTAATAGCTAAGGTCTTAACTCTTACTCTTGCCTACTGCTTAACGTCTTAACTCCTACTCTGGCCTAATAGCTAAGGTCTTAAATCTTACTCTGGCCTAATAGCTAGGGTCTTAACTCTTACTTTGGCCTAATAGCTAAGGTTTTACACTCGTACTCTGGCCTAATGGTTAAGGTCTTAACTCTTACTCTGGCCTACTGGTTAAGGTCTTAACTCTTACTCTGGCTTACTGGTTAAGGTCTTAACTCTTACTCTGGCCTAATAGCTAAAGTCTAAGACTCGTACTCTGGCCTAATTGTTAAGGTCTTAACTCTTACTCTGGCCTAATAGCTAAGGTCTTAACTCTTACTCTGGCCTAATAGCTAAGGTCTTAACTCTTACTCTGGCCTAATAGCTAAGGTCTTAGACTCATACTCTGGCCTAATGGTTAAGGTCTTAACTCTTACTCTGGCCTACTGGTTAAGGTCTTAACTCTTACTCTGGCCTAATAGCTAAGGGCTTAGACTTGTACTCTGGACTAATGGTTAAGGTCTTAACTCTTACTCTGGCCTACTGGTTAAGGTCTTAACTCTTACTCTGGCCTAATAGCTAAGGTCTTAACTCTTACTCTGGCCTAATTGCAAAGGTATTAGACTCGTAATCTAGCCTAATGGTTAAGGTCTTAACTCTTACTCTGGCCTACTGGTTAAGGTCTTAACTCTTACTCTGGCCTAATAGCTAAGGTCTTAGACTCGTACTCTAGCCTAATGGTTAAGGTCTTAACTCTTACTTTGGCCTACTGGTTAAGGTCTTAACTCTTACTCTGGCCTACTGGTTAAGGTCTTAACTCGTACTCTGGCCTAATAGCTAAGGTCTCAAGTCTTACTCTGGCCTAATAGCTAAGGTCTTAGACTCATACTATGGCCTACAGGTTAAGGGCTTAACTCTTACTCTGGCCTAAAAGCTAAGGTCTTAGACTCGTACTCTGGCCTAATAGTTAAGGTCTTAACTCTTACTCTGGCCTACTGGTTAAGGTCTTAACTCTTACTCTGACCTAATAGCTAAGGTCTTAACGCTTACTCTTGCCTACTGCTTAACGTCTTAACTCCTACTCTGGCCTAATAGCTAAGGTCTTAGACTCGTACTCTGGCCTACTGGTTAAGGTCTTAACTCTTACGCTGGCCTAATAGCTAAGGTCTTAACTCTTACTTTGGCCTAATAGCTAAGGTTTTAGACTCGTACTCTGGCCTAGTGGTTAAGGTCTTAACTCTTACTCTGGCCTACTGGTTAAGGTCTTAACTCTTACTCTGGCCTAATAGCTAAGGTCTTAGACTCTTACTCTGGCCTACTTGTTAAGGTCTTAACTCTTACTCTGGCCTACTGGTTAAGGTCTTAACTCTTACTCTGGCCTAATAGCTAAGGTCTTAACTCTTACGCTGGCCTAATAGCTAAGGTCTTAACTCTTACTCTGGCCGAATAGCTAAGGTCTTAGACTCATACTCTGGCCTAATGGTTAAGGTCTTAACTCTTACTCTGGCCTAATATCTAAGGTCTTAACTCTTACTCTGGCCTACTGGTTAAGGTCTTAACTCTTACTCTGGCCTAATAGCTAAGGTCTTAACTCTTACGCTGGCCTAATAGCTAAGGTCTTAGACCCGTACTCTGGCCTAATGGTTAAGGTCTTAACTCTTACTCTGGCCTAATAGCTAAGGACTTAACTCTTACTCTGTCCTTAATGGCTAAGGTCTAAGACTCGTACTCTGGCCTAATGTTTAAGGTCTTAACTCTTACTCTGGCCTAATAGCTAAGGTCTTAGACTCGTACTCTAGCCTAATGGTTAAGGTCTTAACTCTTACTTTGGCCTACTGGTTAAGGTCTTAACTCTTACTCTGGCCTACTGGTTAAGGTCTTAACTCGTACTCTGGCCTAATAGCTAAGGTCTCAAGTCTTACTCTGGCCTAATAGCTAAGGTCTTAGACTCATACTATGGCCTACAGGTTAAGGGCTTAACTCTTACTCTGGCCTAAAAGCTAAGGTCTTAGACTCGTACTCTGGCCTAATAGTTAAGGTCTTAACTCTTACTCTGGCCTACTGGTTAAGGTCTTAACTCTTACTCTGACCTAATAGCTAAGGTCTTAACGCTTACTCTTGCCTACTGCTTAACGTCTTAACTCCTACTCTGGCCTAATAGCTAAGGTCTTAGACTCGTACTCTGGCCTACTGGTTAAGGTCTTAACTCTTACGCTGGCCTAATAGCTAAGGTCTTAACTCTTACTTTGGCCTAATAGCTAAGGTTTTAGACTCGTACTCTGGCCTAGTGGTTAAGGTCTTAACTCTTACTCTGGCCTACTGGTTAAGGTCTTAACTCTTACTCTGGCCTAATAGCTAAGGTCTTAGACTCTTACTCTGGCCTACTGGTTAAGGTCTTAACTCTTACTCTGGCCTATTGGTTAAGGTCTTAACTCTTACTCTGGCCTAATAGCTAAGGTCTTAACTCTTACGCTGGCCTAATAGCTAAGGTCTTAACTCTTACTCTGGCCGAATAGCTAAGGTCTTAGACTCATACTCTGGCCTAATGGTTAAGGTCTTAACTCTTACTCTGGCCTAATATCTAAGGTCTTAACTCTTACTCTGGCCTACTGGTTAAGGTCTTAACTCTTACTCTGGCCTAATAGCTAAGGTCTTAACTCTTACGCTGGCCTAATAGCTAAGGTCTTAGACCCGTACTCTGGCCTAATGGTTAAGGTCTTAACTCTTACTCTGGCCTAATAGCTAAGGACTTAACTCTTACTCTGTCCTTAATGGCTAAGGTCTAAGACTCGTACTCTGGCCTAATGTTTAAGGTCTTAACTCTTACTCTGGCCTAATAGCTAAGGTCTTAGACTCATACTATGGCCTACAGGTTAAGGGCTTAACTCTTACTCTGGCCTAAAAGCTAAGGTCTTAGACTCGTACTCTGGCCTAATAGTTAAGGTCTTAACTCTTACTCTGGCCTACTGGTTAAGGTCTTAACTCTTACTCTGACCTAATAGCTAAGGTATTAACGCTTACTCTTGCCTACTGCTTAACGTCGTAACTCCTACTCTGGCCTAATAGCTAAGGTCTTAGACTCGTACTCTGGCCTACTGGTTAAGGTCTTAACTCTTACGCTGGCCTAATAGCTAAGGTCTTAACTCTTACTTTGGCCTAATAGCTAAGGTTTTAGACTCGTACTCTGGCCTAGTGGTTAAGGTCTTAACTCTTACTCTGGCCTACTGGTTAAGGTCTTAACTCTTACTCTGGCCTAATAGCTAAGGTCTTAGACTCTTACTCTGGCCTACTGGTTAAGGTCTTAACTCTTACTCTGGCCTACTGGTTAAGGTCTTAACTCTTACTCTGGCCTAATAGCTAAGGTCTTAACTCTTACGCTGGCCTAATAGCTAAGGTCTTAACTCTTACTCTGGCCGAATAGCTAAGGTCTTAGACTCATACTCTGGCCTAATGGTTAAGGTCTTAACTCTTACTCTGGCCTAATATCTAAGGTCTTAACTCTTACTCTGGCCTAATAGCTAAGGTCTTAACTCTTACGCTGGCCTAATAGCTAAGGTCTTAACTCTTACTCTGGCCGAATAGCTAAGGTCTTAGACTCGTACTCTGGCCTAATGGTTAAGGTCTTAACTCGTACTCTGGCCTAATAGCTAAGGTCTTAGACTCGTACTCTGGCCTACTGGTTAAGGTCTTAACTCTTACTCTGGCCTAATAGCTAAGGTTTTAATCTTACTCTGGCCTAATAGCTAAGGTCTTAGACTCGTACTCTGGCCTAATAGCTAAGGTCTTAACTCTTACTCTGGCCAAATAGCTAAGGTCTTAGACTCGTACTCTGGCCTAATGGTTAAGGTCTTAACTCTTACTCTGGCCTACTGGTTAAGGTCTTAACTCTTACTCTGGCCTAATAGCTAAGGTCTTAGACTCATACTCTGGCCTAATAGTTAAGGTCTTAACTCTTACTCTGGCCTATTGGTTAAGGTCTTAACTCTTACTCTGGCCTAATAACTAAGGTCTTAACTCTTACTCTGGCCTAATAGCTAAGGTCTCAACTCTTACTCTGGCCTAATAGCTAAGGTCTTAGACTCATACTATGGCCTAATGTTTAAGGTCTTAACTCTTACTCTGGCCTAATAGCTAAGGTCTTAGACTGGTACTCTGGCCTAATAGCTAAGGTCTTAGACTCGTACTCTGACCTACTGGTTAAGGTCTTAACTCGTAATCTGGCCTAATAGCTAAGGTCTTAGACTCGTACTCTGGCCTACTGGTCAAGGTCTTAACTCTTACTCTGGAATACTGGTTAAGGTCTTAACTCTTACTTTGGCCTACTGGTTAAGGTCTTAACTCCTACTCTGGCCTACTGGTTAAGGTCTTAACTCTTACTCTGGCCCAAAAGCTAAGGTCTTAAATCTTACTCTGGCCTAATAGCTAAGGTCTTAGACTCATACTCTGGCCTAATAGCTAAGGTCTTAACTCTTACTCTGGCCTAATAGCTAAGGTCTTAGACTCGTACTCTGGCCTAATGGTTAAGGTCTTAACTCTTACTCAGGCCTACTGGTTAAGGTCTTAACTCTTACTCTGGCCTAATAGCTAAAGTCTTAGACTCATACTCTGGCCTAATGGTTAAGGTCTTAACTCTTACTCTGGCCTATTGGTTAAGGTCTTAACTCTTACTCTGGCCTAATAACTAAGGTCTTCACTCTTACTCTGGCCTAATAGCTAAGGTCTTAACTCTTACTCTGGCCTAATAGCTAAGGTCTTAGACTCATACTCTGGCCTAATGGTTAAGGTCTTAACTCTTACTCTGGCCTACTGGTTAAGGTCTTAACTCTTACTCTGGCCTAATAGGTAAGGGCTTAGACTCGTACTCTGGCCTAATGGTTAAGGTCTTAACTCTTACTCTGGCCTACTGGTTAAGGTCTTAACTCTTTCTCTGGCCTAATAGCTAAGGTCTTAACTCTTACTCTGGCCTAATAGCTAAGGTCTTAGACTCATACTCTGGCCTAATGGTTAAGGTCTTAACTCTTACTCTGGCCTAATAGCTAAGGTCCTAACGCTTACTCTGGCCTAATAGCTAAGGTCTTAACTCGTACTCTGGCCTAATGGTTAAGGTCTTAACTCTTACTCTGGCCTACTGGTTAAGGTCTTAACTCTTATTCTGGCCTAATAGCTAATGTCTCAGACTCGTACTCTGGCCTAATGGTTAGGGTCTTAACTCTTACTCTGGCCTATTGGTTAAGGTCTTAACTCTTACTCTGGCCTAATAGCTAAGGTCTTAGACTCGTACTCTTGCCAAATGGTTAAGGTCTTAACTCTTACTCTGGCCTAATGGTTAAGGTCTTAACTCTTACTCTGGCCTAATAGCTAAGGTCTTAACTCTTACTCTGGCCTAATAGATAAGGTCTTAACTCTTACTCTGGCCTAATAGCTAAGGTCTTAGACTCGTACTCTGGCCTAATGGTTAAGGTCTTATCTCTTACTTTGGCCTACTGGTTAAGGTCTTAACTCTTACTCTGGCCTAATAGCTAAGGGCTTAGACGCGTATTCTGGCCTAATGGTTAAGGTCTTAACTCTTACTCTGGCCTACTGGTTAAGGTCTTAACTCTTACTCTGGCCTAATAGCTAAGGTCTTAACTCTTACTCTGGCCTAATAGCAAAGGTCTTAGACTCGTAATCTGGCCTAATGGTTAAGGTCTTAACTCTTACTCTGGCCTAATAGTTAAGGTCTTAACTCTTACTCTGGCCTAATAGCTAAGGTCTTAGACTCTTACTATGGCCTACAGGTTAAGGTCTTAACTCTTACTCTGGCCTACTGGTTAAGGTCTTAACTCTTACTCTGGCCTATGGCCTAATAGCAAAGATCTTAGACTCGTAATCTGGCCTAATGGTTAAGGTCTTAACTCTTACTCTGGCCTAATAGCTAAGGTCTTAACTCTTACTCTGGCCTAATAGCTAAGGTCTTAGACTCATACTATGGCCTACAGGTTATGGTCTTAACTCTTACTTTGGCCTACTGGTTAAGGTCTTAACTCTTACTCTGGCCTAATAGCTAAGGTCTTAGACTTGTACTCTGGCCTACCGGTTAAGGTCTTAACTCTTACTCTGGCCTAATAGCTAAGGTCTTAGACTTGTACTCTGGCCTACTGGTTAAGGTCTTAACTCTTACTCTGGCCTAATAGCTAAGGTCTTAGACTCGTACTCTGGCCTAATGGTTAAGGTATTAACTCTTATTCTGGCCTACTGGTTAAGGTCTTAACTCTTACTCTGGCCTACTGGTTAAGGTCTTAACTCTTACTCTGGCCTAATAGCTAAGGTCTTAACTCTTACGCTGGCCTAATAGCTAAGGTCTTAACTCTTACTCTGGACGAATAGCTAAGGTCTTAGACTCGTACTCTGGCCTAATGGTTAAGGTGTTAACTCTTAAACTGGCCTACTGGTTAAGGTCTTAACTCTTACTCTGGCCTAATAGCTAAGGTCTTAGACTCGTACTCTGGCCTAATGGTTAAGGTCTTAACTCTTACTCTGGCCTACTGGTTAAGGTCTTAACTCTTACTCTGGCCTAATAGCTAAGGTCTTAAATCTTACTCTGGCCTAATAGCTAAGGTCTTAGACTCGTACTCTGGCCTAATAGCTAAGGTCTTAACTCTTACTCTGGCCAAATAGCTAAGGTCTTAGACTCGTACTCTGGCCTAATGGTTAAGGTCCTAACTCTTACTCTGGCCTACTGGTTAAGGTCTTAACTCTTACTCTGGCCTAATAGCTAAGGTCTTAGACTCATACTCTGGCCTAATGGTTAAGGTCTTAACTCTTTCTCTGGCCTATTGGTTAAGGTCTTAACTCTTCCTTGCCTAATAACTAAGGTCTTAACTCTTACTCTGGGCTAATTGCTAAGGTCTTAACTCTTACTCTGGCCTAATAGCTAAGGTCTTAACTCTTACTCTGGCCTAATAGCTAAGGTCTTAGACTCGTACTCTGGCCTAATGGTTAAGTTCTTAACTCTTACTCTGGCCTACTGGTTAAGGTCTTAACTCTTACTCTGGCCTAATAGCTAAGGTCTTAACTCTTACTCTGGCCTAATAGCAAAGGTATTAGACTCGTAATCTGGCCTAATGGTTAAGGTCTTAACTCTTACTCTGGCCTAATAGCTATGGTCCTAACTCTTACTCTGGCCTAATAGCTGAGGTCTTAGACTCGTACTCTGGCCTAATGGTTAAGGTCTTAACTCTTACTCTGGCCTACTGGTTAAGGTCTTAACTCTTATTCTGGCCTAATAGCTAATGTCTTAGACTCGTACTCTTGCCTAATGGTTAAGGTCTTAACTCTTACTCTGGCCTACTGGTTAAGGTCTTAACTCCTACTCTGGCCTAATAGCTAAGGTCTTAACTCTTACTCTGGCCTATTGGTTAAGGTCTTAACTCTTACTCTGGCCTAATAGCTAAGGTCTTAGACTCGTACTCTGGCCTAATGGTTAAGGTCTTAACTCTTACTCTGGCCTATTGGTTAAGGTCTTAACTCTTACTCTGGCCTAATAACTAAGGTCTTAACTCTTACTCTGGCCTAATAGCTAAGGTCTTAACTCTTACTCTGGCCTAATAGCTAAGGTCTTAACTCTTACTCTGGCCTAATGTTTAAGGTCTTAACTCTTACTCTGGCCTAATAGCTAAGGTCTTGGACTGGTACTCTGGCCTAATAGCTAAGGTCCTAGACTCGTACTCTGACCTACTGGTTAAGGTCTTAACTCGTAATCTGGCCTAATAGCTAAGGTCTTAGACTCGTACTCTGGCCTACTGGTCAAGGTCTTAACTCTTACTCTGGAATACTGGTTAAGGTCTTAACTCTTACTTTGGCCTACTGGTTAAGGTCTTAACTCCTACTCTGGCCTACTGGTTAAGGTCTTAACTCTTACTCTGGCCCAATAGCTAAGGTCTTAAATCTTACTCTGGCCTAATAGCTAAGGTCTTAGACTCATACTCTGGCCTGATAGCTAAGGTCTTAACTCTTACCCTGGCCTAATAGCTAAGGTCTTAGACTCGTACTCTGGCCTAATGGTTAAGGTCTTAACTCTTACTCTGGCCTACTGGTTAAGGTCTTAACTCTTACTCTGGCCTAATAGCTAAAGTCTTAGACTCATACTCTGGCCTAATGGTAAAGGTCTTAACTCTTACTCTGGCCTATTGGTTAAGGTCTTAACTCTTACTCTGGCCTAATAACTAAGGTCTTAACTCTTACTCTGGCCTAATAGCTAAGGTCTTAACACTTACTCTGGCCTAATAGCTAAGGTCTTAACTCTTACTCTGGCCTAATAGCTAAGGTCTTAGACTCATACTCTGGCCTAATGGTTAAGGTCTTAACTCTTACTCTGGCCTAATAGGTAAGGGCTTAGACTCGTACTCTGGCCTAATGGTTAAGGTCTTAACTCTTACTCTGGCCTACTGGTTAAGGTCTTAACTCTTACTTTGGCCTAATAGCTAAGGTCTTAACTCTTACTCTGGCCTAATAGCAAAGGTATTAGACTCGTAATCTGGCCTAATGGTTAAGGTCTTAACTCTTACTATGGCCTAATAGCTAAGGTCCTAACTCTTACTCTGGCCTAATAGCTAAGGTCTTAGACTCGTACTCTGGCCTAATGGTTAAGGTCTTAACTCTTACTCTGGCCTACTGGTTAAGGTCTTAACTCTTATTCTGGCCTAATAGCTAATGTCTCAGACTCGTACTCTGGCCTAATGGTTAAGGTCTTAACTCTTACTCTGGCCTACTGGTTAAAGTCTTAACTCTTACTCTGGCCTAATAGCTAAGGTCTTAGACTCGTACTCTGGCCTAATGGTTAAGGTCTTAACTCTTACTCTGGCCTATTGGTTAAGGTCTTAACTCTTACTCTGGCCTAATAACTAAGTTCTTAACTCTTACTCTGGCCTAATAGCTAAGGTCTTAACTCTTACTCTGGCCTAATAGCTAAGGTCTTAGACTCGTACTCTGGCCTAATGGTTAAGGTCTTAACTCTTACTCTGGCCTACTGGTTAAGGTCTTAACTCTTACTCTGGCCTAATAGCTAAGGGCTTAGACGCGTATTCTGGCCTAATGGTTAAGGTCTTAACTCTTACTCTGGCCTACTGGTTAAGGTCTTAACTCTTACTCTGGCCTAATAGCTAAGGTCTTAACTCTTACTCTGGCCTAATAGCAAAGGTCTTAGACTCGTAATCTGGCCTAATGGTTAAGGTCTTAACTCTTACTCTGGCCTAATAGTTAAGGTCTTAACTCTTACTCTGGCCTAATAGCTAAGGTCTTAGACTCTTACTATGGCCTACAGGTTAAGGTCTTAACTCTTACTCTGGCCTACTGGTTAAGGTCTTAACTCTTACTCTGGCCTAATAGCTAAGGTCTTAGACTCGTACTATGGCCTACAGGTTAAGGTCTTAACTCTTACTCTGGCCTACTGGTTAAGGTCTTAACTCTTACTCTGGCCTAATAGCTAAGGTCTTAACTCTGACTCTGGCCTAATAGCAAAGGTATTAGACTCGTAATCTGGCCTAATGGTTAAGGTCTTAACTCTTACTCTGGCCTAATAGCTAAGGTCTTAACTCTTACTCTGGCCTAATAGCTAAGGTCTTAGACTCGTACTCTGGCCTAATGGTTAATGTCTTAACTCTTACTCTGGCCTAATAGCTAAGGTCTTAGAGTGGTACTCTGGCCTAATAGCTAAGGTCTTAGACTAGTACTCTGTCCTAATGGTTAAGGTCTTAACTCTTACTCTGGCCTAATAACTAAGGTCTTAGACTCGCACTCTGGCCTAATAGCTAAGGTCTTAGACTCGTACTCTGGCCTACTGGTTAAGGTCTTAACTCTAACTCTGGCCTAATAGCTAAGGTCTTAACTCTTACTCTGGTCTAATAGCTAAGGTCTTAACTCTTACTCTGGCCTAATAGCTAAGGTCTTAGACTCGTACTCTGGCCTAATGGTTAAGGTCTTAACTCTTACTCTGGCCTAATAGCTAAGGTCTTTGACTCGTACTCTGGCCTAATGGTTAAGGTCTTAACTCTTACTCTGGCCTATTGGTTAAGGTCTTAACTCTTACTCTGGCCTAATAACTAAGGTCTTAACTCTCACTCTGGCCTAATAGCTAAGGTCTTAACTCTTACTCTGGCCTAATAGCTAAGGTCGTAGTCTCGCACTCTGGCCTAATGGTTAAGGTCTTAACTCTTACTCTGGCCTACTGGTTAAGGTCTTAACTCTTACTCTGGCCCAATAGCTAAGGTCTCAACTCTTACTCTGGCCTAATAGCTAAGGTCTTAGACTCGTACTATGGCCTACAGGTTAAGGGCTTAACTCTTACTCTGGCCTAATAGCTAGGGTCTAGACTCGTACTCTGGCCTAATGGTTAAGGTCTTAACTCTTACTCTGGCCTACTGGTTAAGGTCTTAACTCTTACTCTGGCCTAATAGCTAAGGTCTTAACTCTTACTCTTGCCTAATAGCTAAGGTCTTAACTCTTACTCTTGCCTACTGCTTAACGTCTTAACTCCTACTCTGGCCTAATAGCTAAGGTCTTAACTCCTACTCTGGCCTAATGGTTAAGGTCTTAACTCTTACTCTGGCCTAATAGCTAAGGTCTTAACTCTTACTTTGGCCTAATAGCTAAGGTTTTAGACTCGTACTCTGGCCTAATGGTTAAGGTCTTAACTCTTACTCTGGCCTACTGGTTAAGGTCTTAACTCTTACTCTGGCCTAATAGCTAAGGTCTTAGACTCTTACTCTGGCCTACTGGTTAAGGTCTTAACTCTTACTCTGGCCTAATAACTAAGGTCTTAACTCTTACTCTGGCCTAATAGCTAAGGTCTCAACTCTTACTCTGGCCTAATAGCTAAGGTCTTAGACTTGTACAATGGCCTACAGATTAAGGGCTTAACTCTTACTCTGGCCTAATAGCTAAGGTCTTAGACTCGTACTCTGGCCTAATGGTTAAGGTCTTAACTCTTACTCTGGCTTACTGGTTAAGGTCTTAACTCTTACTCTGGCCTAATAGCTAAGGTCTTAACTCTTACTCTTGCCTACTGCTTAACGTCTTAACTCCTACTCTGGCCTAAAAGCTAAGGTCTTAAATCTTACTCTGGCCTAATAGCTAGGGTCTTAACTCTTACTTTGGCCTAATAGCTAAGGTTTTACACTCGTACTCTGGCCTAATGGTTAAGGTCTTAACTCTTACTCTGGCCTACTGGTTAAGGTCTTAACTCTTACTCTGGCTTACTGGTTAAGGTCTTAACTCTTACTCTGGCCTAATAGCTAAAGTCTAAGACTCGTACTCTGGCCTAATTGTTAAGGTCTTAACTCTTACTCTGGCCTAATAGCTAAGGTCTTAACTCTTACTCTGGCCTAATAGCAAAGGTATTAGACTCGTAATCTGGCCTAATGGTTAAGGTCTTAACTCTTACTCTGGCCTAATAGCTAAGGTCTTAACTCTTACTCTGGCCTAATAGCTAAGGTCTTAGACTCGTACTCTGGCCTAATGGTTAATGTCTTAACTCTTACTCTGGCCTAATAGCTAAGGTCTTAGAGTGGTACTCTGGCCTAATAGCTAAGGTCTTAGACTAGTACTCTGGCCTAATGGTTAAGGTCTTAACTCTTACTCTGGCCTAATAACTAAGGTCTTAGACTCGCACTCTGGCCTAATAGCTAAGGTCTTAGACTCGTACTCTGGCCTACTGGTTAAGGTCTTAACTCTAACTCTGGCCTAATAGCTAAGGTCTTAACTCTTACTCTGGTCTAATAGCTAAGGTCTTAACTCTTACTCTGGCCTAATAGCTAAGGTCTTAGACTCGTACTCTGGCCTAATGGTTAAGGTCTTAACTCTTACTCTGGCCTAATAGCTAAGGTCTTTGACTCGTACTCTGGCCTAATGGTTAAGGTCTTAACTCTTACTCTGGCCTATTGGTTAAGGTCTTAACTCTTACTCTGGCCTAATAACTAAGGTCTTAACTCTCACTCTGGCCTAATAGCTAAGGTCTTAACTCTTACTCTGGCCTAATAGCTAAGGTCGTAGTCTCGCACTCTGGCCTAATGGTTAAGGTCTTAACTCTTACTCTGGCCTACTGGTTAAGGTCTTAACTCTTACTCTGGCCCAATAGCTAAGGTCTCAACTCTTACTCTGGCCTAATAGCTAAGGTCTTAGACTTGTACTATGGCCTACAGGTTAAGGGCTTAACTCTTACTCTGGCCTAATAGCTAAGGTCTAGACTCGTACTCTGGCCTAATGGTTAAGGTCTTAACTCTTACTCTGGCCTACTGGTTAAGGTCTTAACTCTTACTCTGGCCTAATAGCTAAGGTCTTAACTCTTACTCTTGCCTAATAGCTAAGGTCTTAACTCTTACTCTTGCCTACTGCTTAACGTCTTAACTCCTACTCTGGCCTAATAGCTAAGGTCTTAACTCCTACTCTGGCCTAATGGTTAAGGTCTTAACTCTTACTCTGGCCTAATAGCTAAGGTCTTAACTCTTACTTTGGCCTAATAGCTAAGGTTTTAGACTCGTACTCTGGCCTAATGGTTAAGGTCTTAACTCTTACTCTGGCCTACTGGTTAAGGTCTTAACTCTTACTCTGGCCTAATAGCTAAGGTCTTAGACTCTTACTCTGGCCTACTGGTTAAGGTCTTAACTCTTACTCTGGCCTAATACCTAAGGTCTTAACTCTTACTCTGGCCTAAAAGCTAAGGTCTCAACTCTTACTCTGGCCTAATAGCTAAGGTCTTAGACTTGTACAATGGCCTACAGATTAAGGGCTTAACTCTTACTCTGGCCTAATAGCTAAGGTCTTAGACTCGTACTCTGGCCTAATGGTTAAGGTCTTAACTCTTACTCTGGCTTACTGGTTAAGGTCTTAACTCTTACTCTGGCCTAATAGCTAAGGTCTTAACTCTTACTCTTGCCTACTGCTTAACGTCTTAACTCCTACTCTGGCCTAATAGCTAAGGTCTTAAATCTTACTCTGGCCTAATAGCTAGGGTCTTAACTCTTACTTTGGCCTAATAGCTAAGGTTTTACACTCGTACTCTGGCCTAATGGTTAAGGTCTTAACTCTTACTCTGGCCTACTGGTTAAGGTCTTAACTCTTACTCTGGCCTACTGGTTAAGGTCTTAACTCTTACTCTGGCTTACTGGTTAAGGTCTTAACTCTTACTCTGGCCTAATAGCTAAAGTCTAAGACTCGTACTCTGGCCTAATGGTAAAGGTCTTAACTCTTACTCTGGCCTATTGGTTAAGGTCTTAACTCTTACTCTGGCCTAATAACTAAGGTCTTAACTCTTACTCTGGCCTAATAGCTAAGGTCTTAACACTTACTCTGGCCTAATAGCTAAGGTCTTAACTCTTACTCTGGCCTAATAGCTAAGGTCTTAGACTCATACTCTGGCCTAATGGTTAAGGTCTTAACTCTTACTCTGGCCTAATAGGTAAGGGCTTAGACTCGTACTCTGGCCTAATGGTTAAGGTCTTAACTCTTACTCTGGCCTACTGGTTAAGGTCTTAACTCTTACTTTGGCCTAATAGCTAAGGTCTTAACTCTTACTCTGGCCTAATAGCAAAGGTATTAGACTCGTAATCTGGCCTAATGGTTAAGGTCTTAACTCTTACTATGGCCTAATAGCTAAGGTCCTAACTCTTACTCTGGCCTAATAGCTAAGGTCTTAGACTCGTACTCTGGCCTAATGGTTAAGGTCTTAACTCTTACTCTGGCCTACTGGTTAAGGTCTTAACTCTTATTCTGGCCTAATAGCTAATGTCTCAGACTCGTACTCTGGCCTAATGGTTAAGGTCTTAACTCTTACTCTGGCCTACTGGTTAAAGTCTTAACTCTTACTCTGGCCTAATAGCTAAGGTCTTAGACTCGTACTCTGGCCTAATGGTTAAGGTCTTAACTCTTACTCTGGCCTATTGGTTAAGGTCTTAACTCTTACTCTGGCCTAATAACTAAGTTCTTAACTCTTACTCTGGCCTAATAGCTAAGGTCTTAACTCTTACTCTGGCCTAATAGCTAAGGTCTTAGACTCGTACTCTGGCCTAATGGTTAAGGTCTTAACTCTTACTCTGGCCTACTGGTTAAGGTCTTAACTCTTACTCTGGCCTAATAGCTAAGGGCTTAGACGCGTATTCTGGCCTAATGGTTAAGGTCTTAACTCTTACTCTGGCCTACTGGTTAAGGTCTTAACTCTTACTCTGGCCTAATAGCTAAGGTCTTAACTCTTACTCTGGCCTAATAGCAAAGGTCTTAGACTCGTAATCTGGCCTAATGGTTAAGGTCTTAACTCTTACTCTGGCCTAATAGTTAAGGTCTTAACTCTTACTCTGGCCTAATAGCTAAGGTCTTAGACTCTTACTATGGCCTACAGGTTAAGGTCTTAACTCTTACTCTGGCCTACTGGTTAAGGTCTTAACTCTTACTCTGGCCTAATAGCTAAGGTCTTAGACTCGTACTATGGCCTACAGGTTAAGGTCTTAACTCTTACTCTGGCCTACTGGTTAAGGTCTTAACTCTTACTCTGGCCTAATAGCTAAGGTCTTAACTCTGACTCTGGCCTAATAGCAAAGGTATTAGACTCGTAATCTGGCCTAATGGTTAAGGTCTTAACTCTTACTCTGGCCTAATAGCTAAGGTCTTAACTCTTACTCTGGCCTAATAGCTAAGGTCTTAGACTCGTACTCTGGCCTAATGGTTAATGTCTTAACTCTTACTCTGGCCTAATAGCTAAGGTCTTAGAGTGGTACTCTGGCCTAATAGCTAAGGTCTTAGACTAGTACTCTGGCCTAATGGTTAAGGTCTTAACTCTTACTCTGGCCTAATAACTAAGGTCTTAGACTCGCACTCTGGCCTAATAGCTAAGGTCTTAGACTCGTACTCTGGCCTACTGGTTAAGGTCTTAACTCTAACTCTGGCCTAATAGCTAAGGTCTTAACTCTTACTCTGGTCTAATAGCTAAGGTCTTAACTCTTACTCTGGCCTAATAGCTAAGGTCTTAGACTCGTACTCTGGCCTAATGGTTAAGGTCTTAACTCTTACTCTGGCCTAATAGCTAAGGTCTTTGACTCGTACTCTGGCCTAATGGTTAAGGTCTTAACTCTTACTCTGGCCTATTGGTTAAGGTCTTAACTCTTACTCTGGCCTAATAACTAAGGTCTTAACTCTCACTCTGGCCTAATAGCTAAGGTCTTAACTCTTACTCTGGCCTAATAGCTAAGGTCGTAGTCTCGCACTCTGGCCTAATGGTTAAGGTCTTAACTCTTACTCTGGCCTACTGGTTAAGGTCTTAACTCTTACTCTGGCCCAATAGCTAAGGTCTCAACTCTTACTCTGGCCTAATAGCTAAGGTCTTAGACTCGTACTATGGCCTACAGGTTAAGGGCTTAACTCTTACTCTGGCCTAATAGCTAGGGTCTAGACTCGTACTCTGGCCTAATGGTTAAGGTCTTAACTCTTACTCTGGCCTACTGGTTAAGGTCTTAACTCTTACTCTGGCCTAATAGCTAAGGTCTTAACTCTTACTCTTGCCTAATAGCTAAGGTCTTAACTCTTACTCTTGCCTACTGCTTAACGTCTTAACTCCTACTCTGGCCTAATAGCTAAGGTCTTAACTCCTACTCTGGCCTAATGGTTAAGGTCTTAACTCTTACTCTGGCCTAATAGCTAAGGTCTTAACTCTTACTTTGGCCTAATAGCTAAGGTTTTAGACTCGTACTCTGGCCTAATGGTTAAGGTCTTAACTCTTACTCTGGCCTACTGGTTAAGGTCTTAACTCTTACTCTGGCCTAATAGCTAAGGTCTTAGACTCTTACTCTGGCCTACTGGTTAAGGTCTTAACTCTTACTCTGGCCTAATAACTAAGGTCTTAACTCTTACTCTGGCCTAATAGCTAAGGTCTCAACTCTTACTCTGGCCTAATAGCTAAGGTCTTAGACTTGTACAATGGCCTACAGATTAAGGGCTTAACTCTTACTCTGGCCTAATAGCTAAGGTCTTAGACTCGTACTCTGGCCTAATGGTTAAGGTCTTAACTCTTACTCTGGCTTACTGGTTAAGGTCTTAACTCTTACTCTGGCCTAATAGCTAAGGTCTTAACTCTTACTCTTGCCTACTGCTTAACGTCTTAACTCCTACTCTGGCCTAAAAGCTAAGGTCTTAAATCTTACTCTGGCCTAATAGCTAGGGTCTTAACTCTTACTTTGGCCTAATAGCTAAGGTTTTACACTCGTACTCTGGCCTAATGGTTAAGGTCTTAACTCTTACTCTGGCCTACTGGTTAAGGTCTTAACTCTTACTCTGGCTTACTGGTTAAGGTCTTAACTCTTACTCTGGCCTAATAGCTAAAGTCTAAGACTCGTACTCTGGCCTAATTGTTAAGGTCTTAACTCTTACTCTGGCCTAATAGCTAAGGTCTTAACTCTTACTCTGGCCTAATAGCTAAGGTCTTAACTCTTACTCTGGCCTAATAGCAAAGGTATTAGACTCGTAATCTGGCCTAATGGTTAAGGTCTTAACTCTTACTCTGGCCTAATAGCTAAGGTCTTAACTCTTACTCTGGCCTAATAGCTAAGGTCTTAGACTCGTACTCTGGCCTAATGGTTAATGTCTTAACTCTTACTCTGGCCTAATAGCTAAGGTCTTAGAGTGGTACTCTGGCCTAATAGCTAAGGTCTTAGACTAGTACTCTGGCCTAATGGTTAAGGTCTTAACTCTTACTCTGGCCTAATAACTAAGGTCTTAGACTCGCACTCTGGCCTAATAGCTAAGGTCTTAGACTCGTACTCTGGCCTACTGGTTAAGGTCTTAACTCTAACTCTGGCCTAATAGCTAAGGTCTTAACTCTTACTCTGGTCTAATAGCTAAGGTCTTAACTCTTACTCTGGCCTAATAGCTAAGGTCTTAGACTCGTACTCTGGCCTAATGGTTAAGGTCTTAACTCTTACTCTGGCCTAATAGCTAAGGTCTTTGACTCGTACTCTGGCCTAATGGTTAAGGTCTTAACTCTTACTCTGGCCTATTGGTTAAGGTCTTAACTCTTACTCTGGCCTAATAACTAAGGTCTTAACTCTCACTCTGGCCTAATAGCTAAGGTCTTAACTCTTACTCTGGCCTAATAGCTAAGGTCGTAGTCTCGCACTCTGGCCTAATGGTTAAGGTCTTAACTCTTACTCTGGCCTACTGGTTAAGGTCTTAACTCTTACTCTGGCCCAATAGCTAAGGTCTCAACTCTTACTCTGGCCTAATAGCTAAGGTCTTAGACTTGTACTATGGCCTACAGGTTAAGGGCTTAACTCTTACTCTGGCCTAATAGCTAAGGTCTAGACTCGTACTCTGGCCTAATGGTTAAGGTCTTAACTCTTACTCTGGCCTACTGGTTAAGGTCTTAACTCTTACTCTGGCCTAATAGCTAAGGTCTTAACTCTTACTCTTGCCTAATAGCTAAGGTCTTAACTCTTACTCTTGCCTACTGCTTAACGTCTTAACTCCTACTCTGGCCTAATAGCTAAGGTCTTAACTCCTACTCTGGCCTAATGGTTAAGGTCTTAACTCTTACTCTGGCCTAATAGCTAAGGTCTTAGACTTGTACAATGGCCTACAGATTAAGGGCTTAACTCTTACTCTGGCCTAATAGCTAAGGTCTTAGACTCGTACTCTGGCCTAATGGTTAAGGTCTTAACTCTTACTCTGGCTTACTGGTTAAGGTCTTAACTCTTACTCTGGCCTAATAGCTAAGGTCTTAACTCTTACTCTTGCCTACTGCTTAACGTCTTAACTCCTACTCTGGCCTAATAGCTAAGGTCTTAAATCTTACTCTGGCCTAATAGCTAGGGTCTTAACTCTTACTTTGGCCTAATAGCTAAGGTTTTACACTCGTACTCTGGCCTAATGGTTAAGGTCTTAACTCTTACTCTGGCCTACTGGTTAAGGTCTTAACTCTTACTCTGGCCTACTGGTTAAGGTCTTAACTCTTACTCTGGCTTACTGGTTAAGGTCTTAACTCTTACTCTGGCCTAATAGCTAAAGTCTAAGACTCGTACTCTGGCCTAATGGTAAAGGTCTTAACTCTTACTCTGGCCTATTGGTTAAGGTCTTAACTCTTACTCTGGCCTAATAACTAAGGTCTTAACTCTTACTCTGGCCTAATAGCTAAGGTCTTAACACTTACTCTGGCCTAATAGCTAAGGTCTTAACTCTTACTCTGGCCTAATAGCTAAGGTCTTAGACTCATACTCTGGCCTAATGGTTAAGGTCTTAACTCTTACTCTGGCCTAATAGGTAAGGGCTTAGACTCGTACTCTGGCCTAATGGTTAAGGTCTTAACTCTTACTCTGGCCTACTGGTTAAGGTCTTAACTCTTACTTTGGCCTAATAGCTAAGGTCTTAACTCTTACTCTGGCCTAATAGCAAAGGTATTAGACTCGTAATCTGGCCTAATGGTTAAGGTCTTAACTCTTACTATGGCCTAATAGCTAAGGTCCTAACTCTTACTCTGGCCTAAAAGCTAAGGTCTTAGACTCGTACTCTGGCCTAATGGTTAAGGTCTTAACTCTTACTCTGGCCTACTGGTTAAGGTCTTAACTCTTATTCTGGCCTAATAGCTAATGTCTCAGACTCGTACTCTGGCCTAATGGTTAAGGTCTTAACTCTTACTCTGGCCTACTGGTTAAAGTCTTAACTCTTACTCTGGCCTAATAGCTAAGGTCTTAGACTCGTACTCTGGCCTAATGGTTAAGGTCTTAACTCTTACTCTGGCCTATTGGTTAAGGTCTTAACTCTTACTCTGGCCTAATAACTAAGTTCTTAACTCTTACTCTGGCCTAATAGCTAAGGTCTTAACTCTTACTCTGGCCTAATAGCTAAGGTCTTAGACTCGTACTCTGGCCTAATGGTTAAGGTCTTAACTCTTACTCTGGCCTACTGGTTAAGGTCTTAACTCTTACTCTGGCCTAATAGCTAAGGGCTTAGACGCGTATTCTGGCCTAATGGTTAAGGTCTTAACTCTTACTCTGGCCTACTGGTTAAGGTCTTAACTCTTACTCTGGCCTAATAGCTAAGGTCTTAACTCTTACTCTGGCCTAATAGCAAAGGTCTTAGACTCGTAATCTGGCCTAATGGTTAAGGTCTTAACTCTTACTCTGGCCTAATAGTTAAGGTCTTAACTCTTACTCTGGCCTAATAGCTAAGGTCTTAGACTCTTACTATGGCCTACAGGTTAAGGTCTTAACTCTTACTCTGGCCTACTGGTTAAGGTCTTAACTCTTACTCTGGCCTAATAGCTAAGGTCTTAGACTCGTACTATGGCCTACAGGTTAAGGTCTTAACTCTTACTCTGGCCTACTGGTTAAGGTCTTAACTCTTACTCTGGCCTAATAGCTAAGGTCTTAACTCTGACTCTGGCCTAATAGCAAAGGTATTAGACTCGTAATCTGGCCTAATGGTTAAGGTCTTAACTCTTACTCTGGCCTAATAGCTAAGGTCTTAACTCTTACTCTGGCCTAATAGCTAAGGTCTTAGACTCGTACTCTGGCCTAATGGTTAATGTCTTAACTCTTACTCTGGCCTAATAGCTAAGGTCTTAGAGTGGTACTCTGGCCTAATAGCTAAGGTCTTAGACTAGTACTCTGGCCTAATGGTTAAGGTCTTAACTCTTACTCTGGCCTAATAACTAAGGTCTTAGACTCGCACTCTGGCCTAATAGCTAAGGTCTTAGACTCGTACTCTGGCCTACTGGTTAAGGTCTTAACTCTAACTCTGGCCTAATAGCTAAGGTCTTAACTCTTACTCTGGTCTAATAGCTAAGGTCTTAACTCTTACTCTGGCCTAATAGCTAAGGTCTTAGACTCGTACTCTGGCCTAATGGTTAAGGTCTTAACTCTTACTCTGGCCTAATAGCTAAGGTCTTTGACTCGTACTCTGGCCTAATGGTTAAGGTCTTAACTCTTACTCTGGCCTATTGGTTAAGGTCTTAACTCTTACTCTGGCCTAATAACTAAGGTCTTAACTCTCACTCTGGCCTAATAGCTAAGGTCTTAACTCTTACTCTGGCCTAATAGCTAAGGTCGTAGTCTCGCACTCTGGCCTAATGGTTAAGGTCTTAACTCTTACTCTGGCCTACTGGTTAAGGTCTTAACTCTTACTCTGGCCCAATAGCTAAGGTCTCAACTCTTACTCTGGCCTAATAGCTAAGGTCTTAGACTCGTACTATGGCCTACAGGTTAAGGGCTTAACTCTTACTCTGGCCTAATAGCTAGGGTCTAGACTCGTACTCTGGCCTAATGGTTAAGGTCTTAACTCTTACTCTGGCCTACTGGTTAAGGTCTTAACTCTTACTCTGGCCTAATAGCTAAGGTCTTAACTCTTACTCTTGCCTAATAGCTAAGGTCTTAACTCTTACTCTTGCCTACTGCTTAACGTCTTAACTCCTACTCTGGCCTAATAGCTAAGGTCTTAACTCCTACTCTGGCCTAATGGTTAAGGTCTTAACTCTTACTCTGGCCTAATAGCTAAGGTCTTAACTCTTACTTTGGCCTAATAGCTAAGGTTTTAGACTCGTACTCTGGCCTAATGGTTAAGGTCTTAACTCTTACTCTGGCCTACTGGTTAAGGTCTTAACTCTTACTCTGGCCTAATAGCTAAGGTCTTAGACTCTTACTCTGGCCTACTGGTTAAGGTCTTAACTCTTACTCTGGCCTAATAACTAAGGTCTTAACTCTTACTCTGGCCTAATAGCTAAGGTCTCAACTCTTACTCTGGCCTAATAGCTAAGGTCTTAGACTTGTACAATGGCCTACAGATTAAGGGCTTAACTCTTACTATGGCCTAATAGCTAAGGTTTTACACTCGTACTCTGGCCTAATGGTTAAGGTCTTAACTCTTACTCTGGCCTACTGGTTAAGGTCTTAACTCTTACTCTGGCTTACTGGTTAAGGTCTTAACTCTTACTCTGGCCTAATAGCTAAAGTCTAAGACTCGTACTCTGGCCTAATTGTTAAGGTCTTAACTCTTACTCTGGCCTAATAGCTAAGGTCTTAACTCTTACTCTGGCCTAATAGCTAAGGTCTTAACTCTTACTCTGGCCTAATAGCAAAGGTATTAGACTCGTAATCTGGCCTAATGGTTAAGGTCTTAACTCTTACTCTGGCCTAATAGCTAAGGTCTTAACTCTTACTCTGGCCTAATAGCTAAGGTCTTAGACTCGTACTCTGGCCTAATGGTTAATGTCTTAACTCTTACTCTGGCCTAATAGCTAAGGTCTTAGAGTGGTACTCTGGCCTAATAGCTAAGGTCTTAGACTAGTACTCTGGCCTAATGGTTAAGGTCTTAACTCTTACTCTGGCCTAATAACTAAGGTCTTAGACTCGCACTCTGGCCTAATAGCTAAGGTCTTAGACTCGTACTCTGGCCTACTGGTTAAGGTCTTAACTCTAACTCTGGCCTAATAGCTAAGGTCTTAACTCTTACTCTGGTCTAATAGCTAAGGTCTTAACTCTTACTCTGGCCTAATAGCTAAGGTCTTAGACTCGTACTCTGGCCTAATGGTTAAGGTCTTAACTCTTACTCTGGCCTAATAGCTAAGGTCTTTGACTCGTACTCTGGCCTAATGGTTAAGGTCTTAACTCTTACTCTGGCCTATTGGTTAAGGTCTTAACTCTTACTCTGGCCTAATAACTAAGGTCTTAACTCTCACTCTGGCCTAATAGCTAAGGTCTTAACTCTTACTCTGGCCTAATAGCTAAGGTCGTAGTCTCGCACTCTGGCCTAATGGTTAAGGTCTTAACTCTTACTCTGGCCTACTGGTTAAGGTCTTAACTCTTACTCTGGCCCAATAGCTAAGGTCTCAACTCTTACTCTGGCCTAATAGCTAAGGTCTTAGACTCGTACTATGGCCTACAGGTTAAGGGCTTAACTCTTACTCTGGCCTAATAGCTAAGGTCTAGACTCGTACTCTGGCCTAATGGTTAAGGTCTTAACTCTTACTCTGGCCTACTGGTTAAGGTCTTAACTCTTACTCTGGCCTAATAGCTAAGGTCTTAACTCTTACTCTTGCCTAATAGCTAAGGTCTTAACTCTTACTCTTGCCTACTGCTTAACGTCTTAACTCCTACTCTGGCCTAATAGCTAAGGTCTTAACTCCTACTCTGGCCTAATGGTTAAGGTCTTAACTCTTACTCTGGCCTAATAGCTAAGGTCTTAACTCTTACTTTGGCCTAATAGCTAAGGTTTTAGACTCGTACTCTGGCCTAATGGTTAAGGTCTTAACTCTTACTCTGGCCTACTGGTTAAGGTCTTAACTCTTACTCTGGCCTAATAGCTAAGGTCTTAGACTCTTACTCTGGCCTACTGGTTAAGGTCTTAACTCTTACTCTGGCCTAATACCTAAGGTCTTAACTCTTACTCTGGCCTAATAGCTAAGGTCTCAACTCTTACTCTGGCCTAATAGCTAAGGTCTTAGACTTGTACAATGGCCTACAGATTAAGGGCTTAACTCTTACTCTGGCCTAATAGCTAAGGTCTTAGACTCGTACTCTGGCCTAATGGTTAAGGTCTTAACTCTTACTCTGGCTTACTGGTTAAGGTCTTAACTCTTACTCTGGCCTAATAGCTAAGGTCTTAACTCTTACTCTTGCCTACTGCTTAACGTCTTAACTCCTACTCTGGCCTAATAGCTAAGGTCTTATATCTTACTCTGGCCTAATAGCTAGGGTCTTAACTCTTACTTTCGCCTAATAGCTAAGGTTTTACACTCGTACTCTGGCCTAATGGTTAAGGTCTTAACTCTTACTCTGGCCTACTGGTTAAGGTCTTAACTCTTACTCTGGCTTACTGGTTAAGGTCTTAACTCTTACTCTGGCCTAATAGCTAAAGTCTAAGACTCGTACTCTGGCCTAATTGTTAAGGTCTTAACTCTTACTCTGGCCTAATAGCTAAGGTCTTAACTCTTACTCTGGCCTAATAGCTAAGGTCTTAACTCTTACTCTGGCCTAATAGCTAAGGTCTTAGACTCATACTCTGGCCTAATGGTTAAGGTCTTAACTCTTACTCTGGCCTACTGGTTAAGGTCTTAACTCTTACTCTGGCCTAATAGCTAAGGGCTTAGACTTGTACTCTGGACTAATGGTTAAGGTCTTAACTCTTACTCTGGCCTACTGGTTAAGGTCTTAACTCTTACTCTGGCCTAATAGCTAAGGTCTTAACTCTTACTCTGGCCTAATTGCAAAGGTATTAGACTCGTAATCTAGCCTAATGGTTAAGGTCTTAACTCTTACTCTGGCCTACTGGTTAAGGTCTTAACTCTTACTCTGGCCTAATAGCTAAGGTCTTAGACTCGTACTCTAGCCTAATGGTTAAGGTCTTAACTCTTACTTTGGCCTACTGGTTAAGGTCTTAACTCTTACTCTGGCCTACTGGTTAAGGTCTTAACTCGTACTCTGGCCTAATAGCTAAGGTCTCAAGTCTTACTCTGGCCTAATAGCTAAGGTCTTAGACTCATACTATGGCCTACAGGTTAAGGGCTTAACTCTTACTCTGGCCTAAAAGCTAGGGTCTTAGACTCGTACTCTGGCCTAATGGTTAAGGTCTTAACTCTTACTCTGGCCTACTGGTTAAGGTCTTAACTCTTACTCTGACCTAATAGCTAAGGTCTTAACGCTTACTCTTGCCTACTGCTTAACGTCTTAACTCCTACTCTGGCCTAATAGCTAAGGTCTTAGACTCGTACTCTGGCCTACTGGTTAAGTTCTTAACTCTTACGCTGGCCTAATAGCTAAGGTCTTAACTCTTACTTTGGCCTAATAGCTAAGGTTTTAGACTCGTACTCTGGCCTAATGGTTAAGGTCTTAACTCTTACTCTGGCCTACTGGTTAAGGTCTTAACTCTTACTCTGGCCTAATAGCTAAGGTCTTAGACTCCTACTCTGGCCTACTGGTTAAGGTCTTAACTCTTACTCTGGCCTACTGGTTAAGGTCTTAACTCTTACTCTGGCCTAATAGCTAAGGTCTTAACTCTTACGCTGGCCTAATAGCTAAGGTCTTAACTCTTACTCTGGCCGAATAGCTAAGGTCTTAGACTCATACTCTGGCCTAATGGTTAAGGTCTTAACTCTTACTCTGGCCTACTGGTTAAGGTCTTAACTCTTACTCTGGCTTAATAGCTAAGGTCTTAAATCTTACTATGGCCTAATAGCAAAGATCTTAGACTCGTAATCTGGCCTAATGGTTAAGGTCTTAACTCTTACTCTGGCCTAATAGTTAAGGTCTTAACTCTTACTCTGGCCTAATAGCTAAGGTCTTAGACTCTTACTATGGCCTACAGGTTAAGGTCTTAACTCTTACTCTGGCCTACTGGTTAAGGTCTTAACTCTTACTCTGGCTTAATAGCTAAGGTCTTAAATCTTACTATGGCCTAATAGCAAAGATCTTAGACTCGTAATCTGGCCTAATGGTTAAGGTCTTAACTCTTACTCTGGCCTAATAGCTAAGGTCTTAACTCTTACTCTGGCCTAATAGCTAAGGTCTTAGACTCATACTATGGCCTACAGGTTATGGTCTTAACTCTTACTTTGGCCTACTGGTTAAGGTCTTAACTCTTACTCTGGCCTAATAGCTAAGGTCTTAGACTTGTACTCTGGCCTACCGGTTAAGGTCTTAACTCTTACTCTGGCCTAATAGCTAAGGTCTTAACTCTTACTCTGGCCTAATAGCTAAGGTTTTAGACTCGTACTCTGGCCTAATGATTGAGGTCTTAACTCTTACTCTGGCCTACTGGTTAAGGTCTTAACTCTTACTCTGGCCTAATAGCTAAGGTCTTAGACTCGTACTCTGGCCTAATGGTTAAGGTATTAACTCTTATTCTGGCCTACTGGTTAAGGTCTTAACTCTTACTCTGGCCTACTGGTTAAGGTCTTAACTCTTACTCTGGCCTAATAGCTAAGGTCTTAACTCTTACGCTGGCCTAATAGCTAAGGTCTTAACTCTTACTCTGGACGAATAGCTAAGGTCTTAGACTCGTACTCTGGCCTAATGGTTAAGGTGTTAACTCTTAAACTGGCCTACTGGTTAAGGTCTTAACTCTTACTCTGGCCTAATAGCTAAGGTCTTAGACTCGTACTCTGGCCAAATGGTTAAGGTCTTAACTCTTACTCTGGCCTACTGGTTAAGGTCTTAACTCTTACTCTGGCCTAATAGCTAAGGTCTTAAATCTTACTCTGGCCTAATAGCTAAGGTCTTAGACTCGTACTCTGGCCTAATAGCTAAGGTCTTAACTCTTACTCTGGCCAAATAGCTAAGGTCTTAGACTCGTACTCTGGCCTAATGGTTAAGGTCTTAACTCTTACTCTGGCCTACTGGTTAAGGTCTTAACTCTTACTCTGGCCTAATAGCTAAGGTCTTAGACTCATACTCTGGCCTAATGGTTAAGGTCTTAACTCTTACTCTGGCCTATTGGTTAAGGTCTTAACTCTTCCTCTGGCCTAATAACTAAGGTCTTAACTCTTACTCTGGCCTAATTGCTAAGGTCTTAACTCTTACTCTGGCCTAATAGCTAAGGTCTTAACTCTTACTCTGGCCTAATAGCTAAGGTCTTAGACTCGTACTCTGGCCTAATGGTTAAGTTCTTAACTCTTACTCTGGCCTACTGGTTAAGGTCTTAACTCTTACTCTGGCCTAATAGCTAAGGTCTTAACTCTTACTCTGGCCTAATAGCAAAGGTATTAGACTCGTAATCTGGCCTAATGGTTAAGGTCTTAACTCTTACTCTGGCCTAATAGCTATGGTCCTAACTCTTACTCTGGCCTAATAGCTGAGGTCTTAGACTCGTACTCTGGCCTAATGGTTAAGGTCTTAACTCTTACTCTGGCCTACTGGTTAAGGTCTTAACTCTTATTCTGGCCTAATAGCTAATGTCTTAGACTCGTACTCTGGCCTAATGGTTAAGGTCTTAACTCTTACTCTGACCTACTGGTTAAGGTCTTAACTCCTACTCTGGCCTAATAGCTAAGGTCTTAACTCTTACTCTGGCCTATTGGTTAAGGTCTTAACTCTTACTCTGGCCTAATAGCTAAGGTCTTAGACTCGTACTCTGGCCTAATGGTTAAGGTCTTAACTCTTACTCTGGCCTATTGGTTAAGGTCTTAACTCTTACTCTGGCCTAATAACTAAGGTCTTAACTCTTACTCTGGCCTAATAGCTAAGGTCTTAACTCTTACTCTGGCCTAATAGCTAAGGTCTTAACTCTTACTCTGGCCTAATGTTTAAGGTCTTAACTCTTACTCTGGCCTAATAGCTAAGGTCTTGGACTGGTACTCTGGCCTAATAGCTAAGGTCCTAGACTCGTACTCTGACCTACTGGTTAAGGTCTTAACTCGTAATCTGGCCTAATAGCTAAGGTCTTAGACTCGTACTCTGGCCTACTGGTCAAGGTCTTAACTCTTACTCTGGAATACTGGTTAAGGTCTTAACTCTTACTTTGGCCTACTGGTTAAGGTCTTAACTCCTACTCTGGCCTACTGGTTAAGGTCTTAACTCTTACTCTGGCCCAATAGCTAAGGTCTTAAATCTTACTCTGGCCTAATAGCTAAGGTCTTAGACTCATACTCTGGCCTGATAGCTAAGGTCTTAACTCTTACTCTGGCCTAATAGCTAAGGTCTTAGACTCGTACTCTGGCCTAATGGTTAAGGTCTTAACTCTTACTCTGGCCTACTGGTTAAGGTCTTAACTCTTACTCTGGCCTAATAGCTAAAGTCTTAGACTCATACTCTGGCCTAATGGTAAAGGTCTTAACTCTTACTCTGGCCTATTGGTTAAGGTCTTAACTCTTACTCTGGCCTAATAACTAAGGTCTTAACTCTTACTCTGGCCTAATAGCTAAGGTCTTAACACTTACTCTGGCCTAATAGCTAAGGTCTTAACTCTTACTCTGGCCTAATAGCTAAGGTCTTAGACTCATACTCTGGCCTAATGGTTAAGGTCTTAACTCTTACTCTGGCCTAATAGGTAAGGGCTTAGACTCGTACTCTGGCCTAATGGTTAAGGTCTTAACTCTTACTCTGGCCTACTGGTTAAGGTCTTAACTCTTACTTTGGCCTAATAGCTAAGGTCTTAACTCTTACTCTGGCCTAATAGCAAAGGTATTAGACTTGTAATCTGGCCTAATGGTTAAGGTCTTAACTCTTACTATGGCCTAATAGCTAAGGTCCTAACTCTTACTCTGGCCTAATAGCTAAGGTCTTAGACTCGTACTCTGGCCTAATGGTTAAGGTCTTAACTCTTACTCTGGCCTACTGGTTAAGGTCTTAACTCTTATTCTGGCCTAATAGCTAATGTCTCAGACTCGTACTCTGGCCTAATGGTTAAGGTCTTAACTCTTACTCTGGCCTACTGGTTAAAGTCTTAACTCTTACTCTGGCCTAATAGCTAAGGTCTTAGACTCGTACTCTGGCCTAATGGTTAAGGTCTTAACTCTTACTCTGGCCTATTGGTTAAGGTCTTAACTCTTACTCTGGCCTAATAACTAAGTTCTTAACTCTTACTCTGGCCTAATAGCTAAGGTCTTAACTCTTACTCTGGCCTAATAGCTAAGGTCTTAGACTCGTACTCTGGCCTAATGGTTAAGGTCTTAACTCTTACTCTGGCCTACTGGTTAAGGTCTTAACTCTTACTCTGGCCTAATAGCTAAGGGCTTAGACGCGTATTCTGGCCTAATGGTTAAGGTCTTAACTCTTACTCTGGCCTACTGGTTAAGGTCTTAACTCTTACTCTGGCCTAATAGCTAAGGTCTTAACTCTTACTCTGGCCTAATAGCAAAGGTCTTAGACTCGTAATCTGGCCTAATGGTTAAGGTCTTAACTCTTACTCTGGCCTAATAGTTAAGGTCTTACCTCTTACTCTGGCCTAATAGCTAAGGTCTTAGACTCTTACTATGGCCTACAGGTTAAGGTCTTAACTCTTACTCTGGCCTACTGGTTAAGGTCTTAACTCTTACTCTGGCCTAATAGCTAAGGTCTTAGACTCGTACTATGGCCTACAGGTTAAGGTCTTAACTCTTACTCTGGCCTACTGGTTAAGGTCTTAACTCTTACTCTGGCCTAATAGCTAAGGTCTTAACTCTGACTCTGGCCTAATAGCAAAGGTATTAGACTCGTAATCTGGCCTAATGGTTAAGGTCTTAACTCTTACTCTGGCCTAATAGCTAAGGTCTTAACTCTTACTCTGGCCTAATAGCTAAGGTCTTAGACTCGTACTCTGGCCTAATGGTTAATGTCTTAACTCTTACTCTGGCCTAATAGCTAAGGTCTTAGAGTGGTACTCTGGCCTAATAGCTAAGGTCTTAGACTAGTACTCTGGCCTAATGGTTAAGGTCTTAACTCTTACTCTGGCCTAATAACTAAGGTCTTAGACTCGCACTCTGGCCTAATAGCTAAGGTCTTAGACTCGTACTCTGGCCTACTGGTTAAGGTCTTAACTCTAACTCTGGCCTAATAGCTAAGGTCTTAACTCTTACTCTGGTCTAATAGCTAAGGTCTTAACTCTTACTCTGGCCTAATAGCTAAGGTCTTAGACTCGTACTCTGGCCTAATGGTTAAGGTCTTAACTCTTACTCTGGCCTAATAGCTAAGGTCTTTGACTCGTACTCTGGCCTAATGGTTAAGGTCTTAACTCTTACTCTGGCCTATTGGTTAAGGTCTTAACTCTTACTCTGGCCTAATAACTAAGGTCTTAACTCTCACTCTGGCCTAATAGCTAAGGTCTTAACTCTTACTCTGGCCTAATAGCTAAGGTCGTAGTCTCGCACTCTGGCCTAATGGTTAAGGTCTTAACTCTTACTCTGGCCTACTGGTTAAGGTCTTAACTCTTACTCTGGCCCAATAGCTAAGGTCTCAACTCTTACTCTGGCCTAATAGCTAAGGTCTTAGACTCGTACTATGGCCTACAGGTTAAGGGCTTAACTCTTACTCTGGCCTAATAGCTAGGGTCTAGACTCGTACTCTGGCCTAATGGTTAAGGTCTTAACTCTTACTCTGGCCTACTGGTTAAGGTCTTAACTCTTACTCTGGCCTAATAGCTAAGGTCTTAACTCTTACTCTTGCCTAATAGCTAAGGTCTTAACTCTTACTCTTGCCTACTGCTTAACGTCTTAACTCCTACTCTGGCCTAATAGCTAAGGTCTTAACTCCTACTCTGGCCTAATGGTTAAGGTCTTAACTCTTACTCTGGCCTAATAGCTAAGGTCTTAACTCTTACTTTGGCCTAATAGCTAAGGTTTTAGACTCGTACTCTGGCCTAATGGTTAAGGTCTAACTCTTACTCTGGCCTACTGGTTAAGGTCTTAACTCTTACTCTGGCCTAATAGCTAAGGTCTTAGACTCTTACTCTGGCCTACTGGTTAAGGTCTTAACTCTTACTCTGGCCTAATAACTAAGGTCTTAACTCTTACTCTGGCCTAATAGCTAAGGTCTCAACTCTTACTCTGGCCTAATAGCTAAGGTCTTAGACTTGTACAATGGCCTACAGATTAAGGGCTTAACTCTTACTCTGGCCTAATAGCTAAGGTCTTAGACTCGTACTCTGGCCTAATGGTTAAGGTCTTAACTCTTACTCTGGCTTACTGGTTAAGGTCTTAACTCTTACTCTGGCCTAATAGCTAAGGTCTTAACTCTTACTCTTGCCTACTGCTTAACGTCTTAACTCCTACTCTGGCCTAATAGCTAAGGTCTTAAATCTTACTCTGGCCTAATAGCTAGGGTCTTAACTCTTACTTTGGCCTAATAGCTAAGGTTTTACACTCGTACTCTGGCCTAATGGTTAAGGTCTTAACTCTTACTCTGGCCTACTGGTTAAGGTCTTAACTCTTACTCTGGCTTACTGGTTAAGGTCTTAACTCTTACTCTGGCCTAATAGCTAAAGTCTAAGACTCGTACTCTGGCCTAATTGTTAAGGTCTTAACTCTTACTCTGGCCTAATAGCTAAGGTCTTAACTCTTACTCTGGCCTAATAGCTAAGGTCTTAACTCTTACTCTGGCCTAATAGCAAAGGTATTAGACTCGTAATCTGGCCTAATGGTTAAGGTCTTAACTCTTACTCTGGCCTAATAGCTAAGGTCTTAACTCTTACTCTGGCCTAATAGCTAAGGTCTTAGACTGGTACTCTGGCCTAATGGTTAATGTCTTAACTCTTACTCTGGCCTAATAGCTAAGGTCTTAGAGTGGTACTCTGGCCTAATAGCTAAGGTCTTAGACTAGTACTCTGGCCTAATGGTTAAGGTCTTAACTCTTACTCTGGCCTAATAACTAAGGTCTTAGACTCGCACTCTGGCCTAATAGCTAAGGTCTTAGACTCGTACTCTGGCCTACTGGTTAAGGTCTTAACTCTAACTCTGGCCTAATAGCTAAGGTCTTAACTCTTACTCTGGTCTAATAGCTAAGGTCTTAACTCTTACTTTGGCCTAATAGCTAAGGTCTTAGACTCGTACTCTGGCCTAATGGTTAAGGTCTTAACTCTTACTCTGGCCTAATAGCTAAGGTCTTTGACTCGTACTCTGGCCTAATGGTTAAGGTCTTAACTCTTACTCTGGCCTATTGGTTAAGGTCTTAACTCTTACTCTGGCCTAATAACTAAGGTCTTAACTCTCACTCTGGCCTAATAGCTAAGGTCTTAACTCTTACTCTGGCCTAATAGCTAAGGTCGTAGTCTCGCACTCTGGCCTAATGGTTAAGGTCTTAACTCTTACTCTGGCCTACTGGTTAAGGTCTTAACTCTTACTCTGGCCCAATAGCTAAGGTCTCAACTCTTACTCTGGCCTAATAGCTAAGGTCTTAGACTCGTACTATGGCCTACAGGTTAAGGGCTTAACTCTTACTCTGGCCTAATAGCTAAGGTCTAGACTCGTACTCTGGCCTAATGGTTAAGGTCTTAACTCTTACTCTGGCCTACTGGTTAAGGTCTTAACTCTTACTCTGGCCTAATAGCTAAGGTCTTAACTCTTACTCTTGCCTAATAGCTAAGGTCTTAACTCTTACTCTTGCCTACTGCTTAACGTCTTAACTCCTACTCTGGCCTAATAGCTAAGGTCTTAACTCCTACTCTGGCCTAATGGTTAAGGTCTTAACTCTTACTCTGGCCTAATAGCTAAGGTCTTAACTCTTACTTTGGCCTAATAGCTAAGGTTTTAGACTCGTACTCTGGCCTAATGGTTAAGGTCTTAACTCTTACTCTGGCCTACTGGTTAAGGTCTTAACTCTTACTCTGGCCTAATAGCTAAGGTCTTAGACTCTTACTCTGGCCTACTGGTTAAGGTCTTAACTCTTACTCTGGCCTAATACCTAAGGTCTTAACTCTTACTCTGGCCTAATAGCTAAGGTCTCAACTCTTACTCTGGCCTAATAGCTAAGGTCTTAGACTTGTACAATGGCCTACAGATTAAGGGCTTAACTCTTACTCTGGCCTAATAGCTAAGGTCTTAGACTCGTACTCTGGCCTAATGGTTAAGGTCTTAACTCTTACTCTGGCTTACTGGTTAAGGTCTTAACTCTTACTCTGGCCTAATAGCTAAGGGCTTAACTCTTACTCTTGCCTACTGCTTAACGTCTTAACTCCTACTCTGGCCTAATAGCTAAGGTCTTAAATCTTACTCTGGCCTAATAGCTAGGGTCTTAACTCTTACTTTGGCCTAATAGCTAAGGTTTTACACTCGTACTCTGGCCTAATGGTTAAGGTCTTAACTCTTACTCTGGCCTACTGGTTAAGGTCTTAACTCTTACTCTGGCTTACTGGTTAAGGTCTTAACTCTTACTCTGGCCTAATAGCTAAAGTCTAAGACTCGTACTCTGGCCTAATTGTTAAGGTCTTAACTCTTACTCTGGCCTAATAGCTAAGGTCTTAACTCTTACTCTGGCCTAATAGCTAAGGTCTTAGACTCATACTCTGGCCTAATGGTTAAGGTCTTAACTCTTACTCTGGCCTACTGGTTAAGGTCTTAACTCTTACTCTGGCCTAATAGCTAAGGGCTTAGACTTGTACTCTGGACTAATGGTTAAGGTCTTAACTCTTACTCTGGCCTACTGGTTAAGGTCTTAACTCTTACTCTGGCCTAATAGCTAAGGTCTTAACTCTTACTCTGGCCTAATTGCAAAGGTATTAGACTCGTAATCTAGCCTAATGGTTAAGGTCTTAACTCTTACTCTGGCCTACTGGTTAAGGTCTTAACTCTTACTCTGGCCTAATAGCTAAGGTCTTAGACTCGTACTCTAGCCTAATGGTTAAGGTCTTAACTCTTACTTTGGCCTACTGGTTAAGGTCTTAACTCAAACTCTGGCCTACTGGTTAAGGTCTTAACTCTTACTCTGGCCTAATAGCTAAGGTCTTTGACTCGTACTCTGGCCTAATGGTTAAGGTCTTAACTCTTACTCTGGCCTATTGGTTAAGGTCTTAACTCTTACTCTGGCCTAATAACTAAGGTCTTAACTCTCACTCTGGCCTAATAGCTAAGGTCTTAACTCTTACTCTGGCCTAATAGCTAAGGTCGTAGTCTCGCACTCTGGCCTAATGGTTAAGGTCTTAACTCTTACTCTGGCCTACTGGTTAAGGTCTTAACTCTTACTCTGGCCCAATAGCTAAGGTCTCAACTCTTACTCTGGCCTAATAGCTAAGGTCTTAGACTCGTACTATGGCCTACATGTTAAGGGCTTAACTCTTACTCTGGCCTAATAGCTAGGGTCTAGACTCGTACTCTGGCCTAATGGTTAAGGTCTTAACTCTTACTCTGGCCTACTGGTTAAGGTCTTAACTCTTACTCTGGCCTAATAGCTAAGGTCTTAACTCTTACTCTTGCCTAATAGCTAAGGTCTTAACTCTTACTCTTGCCTACTGCTTAACGTCTTAACTCCTACTCTGGCCTAATAGCTAAGGTCTTAACTCCTACTCTGGCCTAATGGTTAAGGTCTTAACTCTTACTCTGGCCTAATAGCTAAGGTCTTAACTCTTACTTTGGCCTAATAGCTAAGGTTTTAGACTCGTACTCTGGCCTAATGGTTAAGGTCTAACTCTTACTCTGGCCTACTGGTTAAGGTCTTAACTCTTACTCTGGCCTAATAGCTAAGGTCTTAGACTCTTACTCTGGCCTACTGGTTAAGGTCTTAACTCTTACTCTGGCCTAATAACTAAGGTCTTAACTCTTACTCTGGCCTAATAGCTAAGGTCTCAACTCTTACTCTGGCCTAATAGCTAAGGTCTTAGACTTGTACAATGGCCTACAGATTAAGGGCTTAACTCTTACTCTGGCCTAATAGCTAAGGTCTTAGACTCGTACTCTGGCCTAATGGTTAAGGTCTTAACTCTTACTCTGGCTTACTGGTTAAGGTCTTAACTCTTACTCTGGCCTAATAGCTAAGGTCTTAACTCTTACTCTTGCCTACTGCTTAACGTCTTAACTCCTACTCTGGCCTAATAGCTAAGGTCTTAAATCTTACTCTGGCCTAATAGCTAGGGTCTTAACTCTTACTTTGGCCTAATAGCTAAGGTTTTACACTCGTACTCTGGCCTAATGGTTAAGGTCTTAACTCTTACTCTGGCCTACTGGTTAAGGTCTTAACTCTTACTCTGGCTTACTGGTTAAGGTCTTAACTCTTACTCTGGCCTAATAGCTAAAGTCTAAGACTCGTACTCTGGCCTAATTGTTAAGGTCTTAACTCTTACTCTGGCCTAATAGCTAAGGTCTTAACTCTTACTCTGGCCTAATAGCTAAGGTCTTAACTCTTACTCTGGCCTAATAGCAAAGGTATTAGACTCGTAATCTGGCCTAATGGTTAAGGTCTTAACTCTTACTCTGGCCTAATAGCTAAGGTCTTAACTCTTACTCTGGCCTAATAGCTAAGGTCTTAGACTGGTACTCTGGCCTAATGGTTAATGTCTTAACTCTTACTCTGGCCTAATAGCTAAGGTCTTAGAGTGGTACTCTGGCCTAATAGCTAAGGTCTTAGACTAGTACTCTGGCCTAATGGTTAAGGTCTTAACTCTTACTCTGGCCTAATAACTAAGGTCTTAGACTCGCACTCTGGCCTAATAGCTAAGGTCTTAGACTCGTACTCTGGCCTACTGGTTAAGGTCTTAACTCTAACTCTGGCCTAATAGCTAAGGTCTTAACTCTTACTCTGGTCTAATAGCTAAGGTCTTAACTCTTACTCTGGCCTAATAGCTAAGGTCTTAGACTCGTACTCTGGCCTAATGGTTAAGGTCTTAACTCTTACTCTGGCCTAATAGCTAAGGTCTTTGACTCGTACTCTGGCCTAATGGTTAAGGTCTTAACTCTTACTCTGGCCTATTGGTTAAGGTCTTAACTCTTACTCTGGCCTAATAACTAAGGTCTTAACTCTCACTCTGGCCTAATAGCTAAGGTCTTAACTCTTACTCTGGCCTAATAGCTAAGGTCGTAGTCTCGCACTCTGGCCTAATGGTTAAGGTCTTAACTCTTACTCTGGCCTACTGGTTAAGGTCTTAACTCTTACTCTGGCCCAATAGCTAAGGTCTCAACTCTTACTCTGGCCTAATAGCTAAGGTCTTAGACTCGTACTA
Source organism: Triturus cristatus (assembly GCF_964204655.1). Taxonomy (NCBI): domain Eukaryota; kingdom Metazoa; phylum Chordata; class Amphibia; order Caudata; family Salamandridae; genus Triturus; species Triturus cristatus. The sequence goes on along the minus strand of NC_140589.1, from coordinate 1,101,999,928 downwards.
TGGCCTACAGGTTAAGGGCTTAACTCTTACTCTGGCCTAATAGCTAAGGTCTAGACTCATACTCTGGCCTAATGGTTAAGGTCTTAACTCTTACTCTGGCCTACTGGTTAAGGTCTTAACTCTTACTCTGGCCTAATAGCTAAGGTCTTAACTCTTACTCTTGCCTAATAGCTAAGGTCTTAACTCTTACTCTTGCCTACTGCTTAACGTCTTAACTCCTACTCTGGCCTAATAGCTAAGGTCTTAACTCCTACTCTGGCCTAATGGTTAAGGTCTTAACTCTTACTCTGGCCTAATAGCTAAGGTCTTAACTCTTACTTTGGCCTAATAGCTAAGGTTTTAGACTCGTACTCTGGCCTAATGGTTAAGGTCTTAACTCTTACTCTGGCCTACTGGTTAAGGTCTTAACTCTTACTCTGGCCTAATAGCTAAGGTCTTAGACTCTTACTCTGGCCTACTGGTTAAGGTCTTAACTCTTACTCTGGCCTAATACCTAAGGTCTTAACTCTTACTCTGGCCTAATAGCTAAGGTCTCAACTCTTACTCTGGCCTAATAGCTAAGGTCTTAGACTTGTACAATGGCCTACAGATTAAGGGCTTAACTCTTACTCTGGCCTAATAGCTAAGGTCTTAGACTCGTACTCTGGCCTAATGGTTAAGGTCTTAACTCTTACTCTGGCTTACTGGTTAAGGTCTTAACTCTTACTCTGGCCTAATAGCTAAGGTCTTAACTCTTACTCTTGCCTACTGCTTAACGTCTTAACTCCTACTCTGGCCTAATAGCTAAGGTCTTAAATCTTACTCTGGCCTAATAGCTAGGGTCTTAACTCTTACTTTGGCCTAATAGCTAAGGTTTTACACTCGTACTCTGGCCTAATGGTTAAGGTCTTAACTCTTACTCTGGCCTACTGGTTAAGGTCTTAACTCTTACTCTGGCTTACTGGTTAAGGTCTTAACTCTTACTCTGGCCTAATAGCTAAAGTCTAAGACTCGTACTCTGGCCTAATTGTTAAGGTCTTAACTCTTACTCTGGCCTAATAGCTAAGGTCTTAACTCTTACTCTGGCCTAATAGCTAAGGTCTTAACTCTTACTCTGGCCTAATAGCTAAGGTCTTAGACTCATACTCTGGCCTAATGGTTAAGGTCTTAACTCTTACTCTGGCCTACTGGTTAAGGTCTTAACTCTTACTCTGGCCTAATAGCTAAGGGCTTAGACTTGTACTCTGGACTAATGGTTAAGGTCTTAACTCTTACTCTGGCCTACTGGTTAAGGTCTTAACTCTTACTCTGGCCTAATAGCTAAGGTCTTAACTCTTACTCTGGCCTAATTGCAAAGGTATTAGACTCGTAATCTAGCCTAATGGTTAAGGTCTTAACTCTTACTCTGGCCTACTGGTTAAGGTCTTAACTCTTACTCTGGCCTAATAGCTAAGGTCTTAGACTCGTACTCTAGCCTAATGGTTAAGGTCTTAACTCTTACTTTGGCCTACTGGTTAAGGTCTTAACTCTTACTCTGGCCTACTGGTTAAGGTCTTAACTCGTACTCTGGCCTAATAGCTAAGGTCTCAAGTCTTACTCTGGCCTAATAGCTAAGGTCTTAGACTCATACTATGGCCTACAGGTTAAGGGCTTAACTCTTACTCTGGCCTAAAAGCTAAGGTCTTAGACTCGTACTCTGGCCTAATGGTTAAGGTCTTAACTCTTACTCTGGCCTACTGGTTAAGGTCTTAACTCTTACTCTGACCTAATAGCTAAGGTCTTAACGCTTACTCTTGCCTACTGCTTAACGTCTTAACTCCTACTCTGGCCTAATAGCTAAGGTCTTAGACTCGTACTCTGGCCTACTGGTTAAGGTCTTAACTCTTACGCTGGCCTAATAGCTAAGGTCTTAACTCTTACTTTGGCCTAATAGCTAAGGTTTTAGACTCGTACTCTGGCCTAATGGTTAAGGTCTTAACTCTTACTCTGGCCTACTGGTTAAGGTCTTAACTCTTACTCTGGCCTAATAGCTAAGGTCTTAGACTCCTACTCTGGCCTACTGGTTAAGGTCTTAACTCTTACTCTGGCCTACTGGTTAAGGTCTTAACTCTTACTCTGGCCTAATAGCTAAGGTCTTAACTCTTACGCTGGCCTAATAGCTAAGGTCTTAACTCTTACTCTGGCCGAATAGCTAAGGTCTTAGACTCATACTCTGGCCTAATGGTTAAGGTCTTAACTCTTACTCTGGCCTAATATCTAAGGTCTTAACTCTTACTCTGGCCTACTGGTTAAGGTCTTAACTCTTACTCTGGCCTAATAGCTAAGGTCTTAACTCTTACGCTGGCCTAATAGCTAAGGTCTTAGACCCGTACTCTGGCCTAATGGTTAAGGTCTTAACTCTTACTCTGGCCTAATAGCTAAGGTCTTAACTCTTACTCTGTCCTTAATGGCTAAGGTCTTAGACTCGTACTCTGGCCTAATGTTTAAGGTCTTAACTCTTACTCTGCCCAATAGCTAAGGTCTTAGACTGGTACTCTGGCCTAATAGCTAAGGTCTTAGACTCGTACTCTGACCTACTGGTTAAGGTCTTAACTCGTACTCTGGCCTAATAGCTAAGGTCTTAGACTCTTACTCTGGCCTACTAGTCAAGGTCTTAACTCTTACTCTGGCCTACTGGTTAAGGTCCTAACTCTTACTTTGGCCCACTGGTTAAGGTCTTAACTCCTACTCTGGCCTACTGGTTAAGGTCTTAACTCTTACTCTGGCCTAATAGCTAAGGTCTTAAATCTTACTCTGGCCTAATAGCTAAGGTCTTAGACTCATACTCTGGCCTAATAGCTAAGGTCTTAACTCGTACTCTGGCCTAATAGCTAAGGTCTTAGACTCGTTCTCTGGCCTAATGGTTAAGGTCTTAACTCTTACTCTGGCTTACTGGTTAAGGTCTTAACTCTTACTCTGGCCTAATAGCTAAAGCCTTAGACTCGTACTCTGGCCTAATTGTTAAGGTCTTAACTCTTACTCTGGCCTAATAGCTAAGGTCTTAACTCTTACTCTGGCCTAATAGCTAAGGTCTTAGACTCATACTCTGGCCTAATGGTTAAGGTCTTAACTCTTACTCTGCCCTACTGGTTAAGGTCTTAACTCTTACTCTGGCCTACTGGTTAAGGTCTTAACTCGTACTCTGACCTAATAGCTAAGGTCTTAGACTCGTACTCTGGCCAAATAGCTAAGGTCTTAGACTCGTACTTGGCCTACTGGTTAAGGTCTTATCTCTTACTCTGGCCTAATAGCTAAGGTCTTAACTCTTACTCTGGCCTAATAGCTAAGGTTTTAGACTCATACTCTGGCCTAATGGTTAAGGTCTTAACTCTTACTCTGGCCTACTGGTTAAGGTCTTAACTCTTACTTTGGCCTAATAGATAAGGTCTTAACTCTTACTCTGGCCAAATAGCTACGGTCTTAACTCTTACTCTCGCCGAATAGCTAAGGTCTTAGACTCGTACTCTGGCCTAATGGTTAATGTCTTAACTCTTACTCTGGCCTACTGGTTAAGGTCTTAACTCTTACTCTGGCCTAATAGCTAAGGTCTTAACTCTGACTCTGGCCTAATAGCAAAGGTATTAGACTCGTAATCTGGCCTAATGGTTAAGGTCTTAACTCTTACTCTGGCCTAATAGCTAAGGTCTTACTCTTACTCTTGCCTACTGCTTAACGTCTTAACTCCTACTCTGGCCTAATAGCTAAGGTCTTAAATCTTACTCTGGCCTAATAGCTAGGGTCTTAACTCTTACTCTGGCCTAATAGCTAAGGTCTTAGACTCGTACTCTGGCCTACTGGTTAAGGTCTTAACTCTAACTCTGGCCTAATAGCTAAGGTCTTAACTCTTACTCTGGCCTAATAGCTAAGGTCTTAACTCTTACTCTGGCCTAATAGCTAAGGTCTTAGACTCGTACTCTGGCCTAATGGTTAAGGTCTTAACTCTTACTCTGGCCTAATAGCTAAGGTCTTAGACTCGTACTCTGGCCTAATGGTTAAGGTCTTAACTCTTACTCTGGCCTATTGGTTAAGGTCTTAACTCTTACTCTGGCCTAATAACTAAGGTCTTAACTCTCACTCTGGCCTAATAGCTAAGGTCTTAACTCTTACTCTGGCCTAATAGCTAAGGTCGTAGACTCGCACTCTGGCCTAATGGTTAAGGTCTTAACTCTTACTCTGGCCTACTGGTTAAGGTCTTAACTCTTACTCTGGCCCAATAGCTAAGGTCTCAACTCTTACTCTGGCCTAATAGCTAAGGTCTTAGACTTGTACTATGGCCTACAGGTTAAGGGCTTAACTCTTACTCTGGCCTAATAGCTAAGGTCTAGACTCGTACTCTGGCCTAATGGTTAAGGTCTTAACTCTTACTCTGGCCTACTGGTTAAGGTCTTAACTCTTACTCTGGCCTAATAGCTAAGGTCTTAACTCTTACTCTTGCCTAATAGCTAAGGTCTTAACTCTTACTCTTGCCTACTGCTTAACGTCTTAACTCCTACTCTGGCCTAATAGCTAAGGTCTTAACTCCTACTCTGGCCTAATGGTTAAGGTCTTTACTCTTACTCTGGCCTAATAGCTAAGGTCTTAACTCTTGCTTTGGCCTAATAGCTAAGGTTTTAGACTCGTACTCTGGCCTAATGGTTAAGGTCTTAACTCTTACTCTGGCCTACTGGTTAAGGTCTTAACTCTTACTCTGGCCTAATAGCTAAGGTCTTAGACTCTTACTCTGGCCTACTGGTTAAGGTCTTAACTCTTACTCTGGCCTAATAACTAAGGTCTTAACTCTTACTCTGGCCTAATAGCTAAGGTCTCAACTCTTACTCTGGCCTAATAGCTAAGGTCTTAGACTTGTACAATGGCCTACAGATTAAGGGCTTAACTCTTACTCTGGACTAATAGCTAAGGTCTTAGACTCGTACTCTGGCCTAATGGTTAAGGTCTTAACTCTTACTCTGGCCTACTGGTTAAGGTCTTAACTCTTACTCTGGCCTAATAGCTAAGGTCTTAACTCTTACTCTTGCCTACTGCTTAACGTCTTAACTCCTACTCTGGCCTAATAGCTAAGGTCTTAAATCTTACTCTGGCCTAATAGCTAGGGTCTTAACTCTTACTTTGGCCTAATAGCTAAGGTTTTACACTTGTACTCTGGCCTAATGGTTAAGGTCATAACTCTTACTCTGGCCTACTGGTTAAGGTCTTAACTCTTACTCTGGCCTAATAGCTAAGGTCTTAGACTCGTACTCTGGCCTAATGGTTAAGGTATCAACTCTTACTCTGGCCTACTGGTTAAGGTCTTAACTCTTACTCTGGCCTACTGGTTAAGGTCTTAACTCTTACTCTGGCCTAATAGCTAAGGTCTTAACTCTTACGCTGGCCTAATAGCTAAGGTCTTAGACTCGTACTCTGGCCTAATGGCTAAGGTCTTAACTCTTACTCTGGCCTAATAGCTAAGGTCTTAACTCTTACTCTGTCCTTAATGGCTAAGGTCTTAGACTCGTCCTCTGGCCTAATGTTTAAGGTCTTAACTCTTACTCTGGCCTAATAGCTAAGGTCTTAGACTGGTACTCTGGCCTAATAGCTAAGGTCTTAGACTCGTACTCTGACCTACTGGTTAAGGTCTTAACTCGTACTCTGGCCTAATAGCTAAGGTCTTAGACTCTTACTCTGGCCTACTAGTCAAGGTCTTAACTCTTACTCTGGCCTACTGGTTAAGGTCCTAACTCTTACTTTGGCCCACTGGTTAAGGTCTTAACTCCTACTCTGGCCTACTGGTTAAGGTCTTAACTCTTACTCTGGCCTAATAGCTAAGGTCTTAAATCTTACTCTGGCCTAATAGCTAAGGTCTTAGACTCGTACTCTGGCCTAATAGCTAAGGTCTTAACTCGTACTCTGGCCTAATAGCTAAGGTCTTAGACTTGTTCTCTGGCCTAATGGTTAAGGTCTTAACTCTTACTCTGGCTTACTGGTTAAGGTCTTAACTCTTACTCTGGCCTAATAGCTAAAGTCTTAGACTCATACTTTGGCCTAATTGTTAAGGTCTTAACTCTTACTCTGGCCTAATAGCTAAGGTCTTAGACTCACACTCTGGCCTAATGGTTAAGGTCTTAACTCTTACTCTGGCCTAATAACTAAGGTCTTAACTCTTACTCTGGCCTAATAGCTAAGGTCTCAACTCTTAATCTGGCCTAATAGCTAAGGTCTTAGACTTGTACAATGGCCTACAGATTAAGGGCTTAACTCTTACTCTGGCCTAATAGCTAAGGTCTTAGACTCGTACTCTGGCCTAATGGTTAAGGTCTTAACTCTTACTCTGGCCTACTGGTTAAGGTCTTAACTCTTACTCTGGCCTAATAGCTAAGGTCTTAGACTCTTACTCTGGCCTACTGGTTAAGGTCTTAACTCTTACTCTGGCCTATTAACTAAGGTCTTAACTCTTACTCTGGCCTAATAGCTAAGGTCTCAACTCTTACTCTGGCCTAATAGCTAAGGTCTTAGACTTGTACAATGGCCTACAGATTAAGGGCTTAACTCTTACTCTGGCCTAATAGCTAAGGTCTTAGACTCGTACTCTGGCCTAATGGTTAAGGTCTTAACTCTTACTCTGGCTTACTGGTTAAGGTCTTAACTCTTACTCTGGCCTAATAGCTAAGGTCTTAACTCTTACTCTTGCCTACTGCTTAACGTCTTAACTCCTACTCTGGCCTAATAGCTAAGGTCTTAAATCTTACTCTGGCCTAATAGCTAGGGTCTTAACTCTTACTTTGGCCTAATAGCTAAGGTTTTACACTCGTACTCTGGCCTAATGGTTAAGGTCTTAACTCTTACTCTGGCCTACTGGTTAAGGTTTTAACTCTTACTCTGGCCTAATAGCTAAGGTCTTAGACTCGTACTCTGGCCTAATGGTTAAGGTATTAACTCTTACTCTGGCCTACTGGTTAAGGTCTTAACTCTTACTCTGGCCTACTGTTTAAGGTCTTAACTCTTACTCTGGCCTAATAGCTAAGGTCTTAACTCTTACGCTGGCCTAATAGCTAAGGTCTTAGACTCGTACTCTGGCCTAATGGCTAAGGTCTTAACTCTTACTCTGGCCTAATAGCTAAGGTCTTAACTCTTACTCTGTCCTTAATGGCTAAGGTCTTAGACTCGTACTCTGGCCTAATGTTTAAGGTCTTAACTCTTACTCTGGCCTAATAGCTAAGGTCTTAGACTGGTACTCTGGCCTAATAGCTAAGGTCTTAGACTCGTACTCTGACCTACTGGTTAAGGTCTTAACTCGTACTCTGGCCTAATAGCTAAGGTCTTAGACTCTTACTCTGGCCTACTAGTCAAGGTCTTAACTCTTACTCTGGCCTACTGGTTAAGGTCCTAACTCTTACTTTGGCCCACTGGTTAAGGTCTTAACTCCTACTCTGGCCTACTGGTTAAGGTCTTAACTCTTACTCTGGCCTAATAGCTAAGGTCTTAAATCTTACTCTGGCCTAATAGCTAAGGTCTTAGACTCGTACTCTGGCCTAATAGCTAAGGTCTTAACTCGTACTCTGGCATAATAGCTAAGGTCTTAGACTCGTTCTCTGGCCTAATGGTTAAGGTCTTAACTCTTACTCTGGCTTACTGGTTAAGGTCTTAACTCTTACTCTGGCCTAATAGCTAAAGTCTAAGACTCGTACTCTGGCCTAATTGTTAAGGTCTTAACTCTTACTCTGGCCTAATAGCTAATGTCTTAACTCTTACTCTGGCCTAATAGCTAAGGTCTTAACTCTTACTCTGGCCTAATAGCTAAGGTCTTAGACTCATACTCTGGCCTAATGGTTAAGGTCTTAACTCTTACTCTGGCCTACTGGTTAAGGTCTTAACTCTTACTCTGGCCTAATAGCTAAGGGCTTAGACTTGTACTCTGGACTAATGGTTAAGGTCTTAACTCTTACTCTGGCCTACTGGTTAAGGTCTTAACTCTTACTCTGGCCTAATAGCTAAGGTCTTAACTCTTACTCTGGCCTAATTGCAAAGGTATTAGACTCGTAATCTAGCCTAATGGTTAAGGTCTTAACTCTTACTCTGGCCTACTGGTTAAGGTCTTAACTCTTACTCTGGCCTAATAGCTAAGGTCTTAGACTCGTACTCTGGCCTAATGGTTAAGGTCTTAACTCTTACTTTGGCCTACTGGTTAAGGTCTTAACTCTTACTCTGGCCTACTGGTTAAGGTCTTAACTCGTACTCTGGCCTAATAGCTAAGGTCTCAAGTCTTACTCTGGCCTAATAGCTAAGGTCTTAGACTCATACTATGGCCTACAGGTTAAGGGCTTAACTCTTACTCTGGCCTAAAAGCTAAGGTCTTAGACTCGTACTCTGGCCTAATGGTTAAGGTCTTAACTCTTACTCTGGCCTACTGGTTAAGGTCTTAACTCTTACTCTGACCTAATAGCTAAGGTCTTAACGCTTACTCTTGCCTACTGCTTAACGTCTTAACTCCTACTCTGGCCTAATAGCTAAGGTCTTAGACTCGTACTCTGGCCTACTGGTTAAGGTCTTAACTCCTACTCTGGCCTACTGGTTAAGGTCTTAACTCTTACTCTGGCCTAATAGCTAAGGTCTTAAATCTTACTCTGGCCTAATAGCTAAGGTCTTAGACTCGTACTATGGCCTACAGGTTAAGGGCTTAACTCTTACTCTGGCCTAATAGCTAAGGTCTAGACTCGTACTCTGGCCTAATGGTTAAGGTCTTAACTCTTACTCTGGCCTACTGGTTAAGGTCTTAACTCTTACTCTGGCCTAATAGCTAAGGTCTTAACTCTTACTCTTGCCTAATAGCTAAGGTCTTAACTCTTACTCTTGCCTACTGCTTAACGTCTTAACTCCTACTCTGGCCTAATAGCTAAGGTCTTAACTCCTACTCTGGCCTAATGGTTAAGGTCTTAACTCTTACTCTGGCCTAATAGCTAAGGTCTTAACTCTTACTTTGGCCTAATAGCTAAGGTTTTAGACTCGTACTCTGGCCTAATGGTTAAGGTCTTAACTCTTACTCTGGCCTACTGGTTAAGGTCTTAACTCTTACTCTGGCCTAATAGCTAAGGTCTTAGACTCTTACTCTGGCCTACTGGTTAAGGTCTTAACTCTTACTCTGGCCTAATACCTAAGGTCTTAACTCTTACTCTGGCCTAATAGCTAAGGTCTCAACTCTTACTCTGGCCTAATAGCTAAGGTCTTAGACTTGTACAATGGCCTACAGATTAAGGGCTTAACTCTTACTCTGGCCTAATAGCTAAGGTCTTAGACTCGTACTCTGGCCTAATGGTTAAGGTCTTAACTCTTACTCTGGCTTACTGGTTAAGGTCTTAACTCTTACTCTGGCCTAATAGCTAAGGTCTTAACTCTTACTCTTGCCTACTGCTTAACGTCTTAACTCCTACTCTGGCCTAATAGCTAAGGTCTTAAATCTTACTCTGGCCTAATAGCTAGGGTCTTAACTCTTACTTTGGCCTAATAGCTAAGGTTTTACACTCGTACTCTGGCCTAATGTTTAAGGTCTTAACTCTTACTCTGGCCTACTGGTTAAGGTCTTAACTCTTACTCTGGCTTACTGGTTAAGGTCTTAACTCTTACTCTGGCCTAATAGCTAAAGTCTAAGACTCGTACTCTGGCCTAATTGTTAAGGTCTTAACTCTTACTCTGGCCTAATAGCTAAGGTCTTAACTCTTACTCTGGCCTAATAGCTAAGGTCTTAACTCTTACTCTGGCCTAATAGCTAAGGTCTTAGACTCATACTCTGGCCTAATGGTTAAGGTCTTAACTCTTACTCTGGCCTACTGGTTAAGGTCTTAACTCTTACTCTGGCCTAATAGCTAAGGGCTTAGACTTGTACTCTGGACTAATGGTTAAGGTCTTAACTCTTACTCTGGCCTAATAGCTAAGGTCTTAACTCTTACTCTGGCCTAATTGCAAAGGTATTAGACTCGTAATCTAGCCTAATGGTTAAGGTCTTAACTCTTACTCTGGCCTACTGGTTAAGGTCTTAACTCTTACTCTGGCCTAATAGCTAAGGTCTTAGACTCGTACTCTAGCCTAATGGTTAAGGTCTTAACTCTTACTTTGGCCTACTGGTTAAGGTCTTAACTCTTACTCTGGCCTACTGGTTAAGGTCTTAACTCGTACTCTGGCCTAATAGCTAAGGTCTCAAGTCTTACTCTGGCCTAATAGCTAAGGTCTTAGACTCATACTATGGCCTACAGGTTAAGGGCTTAACTCTTACTCTGGCCTAAAAGCTAAGGTCTTAGACTCGTACTCTGGCCTAATGGTTAAGGTCTTAACTCTTACTCTGGCCTACTGGTTAAGGTCTTAACTCTTACTCTGACCTAATAGCTAAGGTCTTAACGCTTACTCTTGCCTACTGCTTAACGTCTTAACTCCTACTCTGGCCTAATAGCTAAGGTCTTAGACTCGTACTCTGGCCTACTGGTTAAGGTCTTAACTCTTACGCTGGCCTAATAGCTAAGGTCTTAACTCTTACTTTGGCCTAATAGCTAAGGTTTTAGACTCGTACTCTGGCCTAATGGTTAAGGTCTTAACTCTTACTCTGGCCTACTGGTTAAGGTCTTAACTCTTACTCTGGCCTAATAGCTAAGGTCTTAGACTCCTACTCTGGCCTACTGGTTAAGGTCTTAACTCTTACTCTGGCCTACTGGTTAAGGTCTTAACTCTTACTCTGGCCTAATAGCTAAGGTCTTAACTCTTACGCTGGCCTAATAGCTAAGGTCTTAACTCTTACTCTGGCCGAATAGCTAAGGTCTTAGACTCATACTCTGGCCTAATGGTTAAGGTCTTAACTCTTACTCTGGCCTAATATCTAAGGTCTTAACTCTTACTCTGGCCTACTGGTTAAGGTCTTAACTCTTACTCTGGCCTAATAGCTAAGGTCTTAACTCTTACGCTGGCCTAATAGCTAAGGTCTTAGACCCGTACTCTGGCCTAATGGTTAAGGTCTTAACTCTTACTCTGGCCTAATAGCTAAGGTCTTAACTCTTACTCTGTCCTTAATGGCTAAGGTCTTAGACTCGTACTCTGGCCTAATGTTTAAGGTCTTAACTCTTACTCTGCCCAATAGCTAAGGTCTTAGACTGGTACTCTGGCCTAATAGCTAAGGTCTTAGACTCGTACTCTGACCTACTGGTTAAGGTCTTAACTCGTACTCTGGCCTAATAGCTAAGGTCTTAGACTCTTACTCTGGCCTACTAGTCAAGGTCTTAACTCTTACTCTGGCCTACTGGTTAAGGTCCTAACTCTTACTTTGGCCCACTGGTTAAGGTCTTAACTCCTACTCTGGCCTACTGGTTAAGGTCTTAACTCTTACTCTGGCCTAATAGCTAAGGTCTTAAATCTTACTCTGGCCTAATAGCTAAGGTCTTAGACTCATACTCTGGCCTAATAGCTAAGGTCTTAACTCGTACTCTGGCCTAATAGCTAAGGTCTTAGACTCGTTCTCTGGCCTAATGGTTAAGGTCTTAACTCTTACTCTGGCTTACTGGTTAAGGTCTTAACTCTTACTCTGGCCTAATAGCTAAAGCCTTAGACTCGTACTCTGGCCTAATTGTTAAGGTCTTAACTCTTACTCTGGCCTAATAGCTAAGGTCTTAACTCTTACTCTGGCCTAATAGCTAAGGTCTTAGACTCATACTCTGGCCTAATGGTTAAGGTCTTAACTCTTACTCTGCCCTACTGGTTAAGGTCTTAACTCTTACTCTGGCCTACTGGTTAAGGTCTTAACTCGTACTCTGACCTAATAGCTAAGGTCTTAGACTCGTACTCTGGCCAAATAGCTAAGGTCTTAGACTCGTACTTGGCCTACTGGTTAAGGTCTTATCTCTTACTCTGGCCTAATAGCTAAGGTCTTAACTCTTACTCTGGCCTAATAGCTAAGGTTTTAGACTCATACTCTGGCCTAAGGTCTTAACTCTTACTCTGGCCTACTGGTTAAGGTCTTAACTCTTACTTTGGCCTAATAGATAAGGTCTTAACTCTTACTCTGGCCAAATAGCTACTGTCTTAACTCTTACTCTCGCCGAATAGCTAAGGTCTTAGACTCGTACTCAGGCCTAATGGTTAATGTCTTAACTCTTACTCTGGCCTACTGGTTAAGGTCTTAACTCTTACTCTGGCCTAATAGCTAAGGTCTTAACTCTGACTCTGGCCTAATAGCAAAGGTATTAGACTCGTAATCTGGCCTAATGGTTAAGGTCTTAACTCTTACTCTGGCCTAATAGCTAAGGTCTTAACTCTTACTCTGGCCTAATAGCTAAGGTCTTAGACTCGTACTCTGGCCTAATGGTTAATGTCTTAACTCTTACTCTGGCCTAATAGCTAAGGTCTTAGAGTGGTACTCTGGCCTAATAGCTAAGGTCTTAGACTAGTACTCTGGCCTAATGGTTAAGGTCTTAACTCTTACTCTGGCCTAATAACTAAGGTCTTAGACTCGCACTCTGGCCTAATAGCTAAGGTCTTAGACTCGTACTCTGGCCTACTGGTTAAGGTCTTAACTCTAACTCTGGCCTAATAGCTAAGGTCTTAACTCTTACTCTGGCCTAATAGCTAAGGTCTTAACTCTTACTCTGGCCTAATAGCTAAGGTCTTAGACTCGTACTCTGGCCTAATGGTTAAGGTCTTAACTCTTACTCTGGCCTAATAGCTAAGGTCTTAGACTCGTACTCTGGCCTAATGGTTAAGGTCTTAACTCTTACTCTGGCCTATTGGTTAAGGTCCTAACTCTTACTCTGGCCTAATAACTAAGGTCTTAACTCTCACTCTGGCCTAATAGCTAAGGTCTTAACTCTTACTCTGGCCTAATAGCTAAGGTCGTAGACTCGCACTCTGGCCTAATGGTTAAGGTCTTAACTCTTACTCTGGCCTACTGGTTAAGGTCTTAACTCTTACTCTGGCCCAATAGCTAAGGTCTCAACTCTTACTCTGGCCTAATAGCTAAGGTCTTAGACTCGTACTATGGCCTACAGGTTAAGGGCTTAACTCTTACTCTGGCCTAATAGCTAAGGTCTAGACTCGTACTCTGGCCTAATGGTTAAGGTCTTAACTCTTACTCTGGCTTACTGGTTAAGGTCTTAACTCTTACTCTGGCCTAATAGCTAAGGTCTTAACTCTTACTCTTGCCTAATAGCTAAGGTCTTAACTCTTACTCTTGCCTACTGCTTAACGTCTTAACTCCTACTCTGGCCTAATAGCTAAGGTCTTAACTCCTACTCTGGCCTAATGGTTAAGGTCTTAACTCTTACTCTGGCCTAATAGCTAAGGTCTTAACTCTTACTTTGGCCTAATAGCTAAGGTTTTAGACTCGTACTCTGGCCTAATGGTTAAGGTCTTAACTCTTACTCTGGCCTACTGGTTAAGGTCTTAACTCTTACTCTGGCCTAATAGCTAAGGTCTTAGACTCTTACTCTGGCCTACTGGTTAAGGTCTTAACTCTTACTCTGGCCTAATAACTAAGGTCTTAACTCTTACTCTGGCCTAATAGCTAAGGTCTCAACTCTTACTCTGGCCTAATAGCTAAGGTCTTAGACTTGTACAATGGCCTACAGATTAAGGGCTTAACTCTTACTCTGGCCTAATAGCTAAGGTCTTAGACTCGTACTCTGGCCTAATGGTTAAGGTCTTAACTCTTACTCTGGCTTACTGGTTAAGGTCTTAACTCTTACTCTGGCCTAATAGCTAAGGTCTTAACTCTTACTCTTGCCTACTGCTTAACGTCTTAACTCCTACTCTGGCCTAATAGCTAAGGTCTTAAATCTTACTCTGGCCTAATAGCTAGGGTCTTAACTCTTACTTTGGCCTAATAGCTAAGGTTTTACACTCGTACTCTGGCCTAATGGTTAAGGTCTTAACTCTTACTCTGGCCTACTGGTTAAGGTCTTAACTCTTACTCTGGCCTAATAGCTAAGGTCTTAGACTCGTACTCTGGCCTAATGGTTTAGGTATTAACTCTTACTCTGGCCTACTGGTTAAGGTCTTAACTCTTACTCTGGCCTACTGGTTAAGGTCTTAACTCTTACTCTGGCCTAATAGCTAAGGTCTTAACTCTTACTCTGGCCTAATAGCTAAGGTCTTAGACTCATACTCTGGCCTAATAGTTAAGGTCTTAACGCTTACTCTGGCCTACTGGTTAAGGTCTTAACTCTTACTCTGGCCTACTGGTTAAGGTCTTAACTCGTACTCTGACCTAATAGCTAAGGTCTTAGACTCGTACTCTGGCCTAATAGCTAAGGTCTTAAACTCGTACTTGGCCTACTGGTTAAGGTCTTATCTCTTACTCTGGACTAATAGCTAAGGTCTTAACTCTTACTCTGGCCTAATAGCTAAGGTTTTAGACTCATACTCTGGCCTAATGGTTAAGGTCTTAACTCTTACTCTGGACTACTGGTTAAAGTCTTAACTCTTACTCTGGCCTAATAGCTAAGGTCTTAGACTCGTACTCTGGCCTAATGGTTAAGGTATTAACTCTTACTCTGGTCTACTGGTTAAGGTCTTAACTCTTACTCTGGCCTACTGGTTAAGGTCTTAACTCTTACTTTGGCCTAATAGATAAGGTCTTAACTCTTACTCTGGCCAAATAGCTACGGTCTTAACTCTTACTCTCGCCGAATAGCTAAGGTCTTAGACTCGTACTCTGGCCTAATGGTTAATGTCTTAACTCTTACTCTGGCCTACTGGTTAAGGTCTTAACTCTTACTCTGGCCTAATAGCTAAGGTCTTAACTCTGACTCTGGCCTAATAGCAAAGGTATTAGACTCGTAATCTGGCCTAATGGTTAAGGTCTTAACTCTTACTCTGGCCTAATAGCTAAGGTCTTAACTCTTACTCTGGCCTAATAGCTAAAGTCTTAGACTTGTACTCTGGCCTAATGGTTAATGTCTTAACTCTTACTCTGGCCTAATAGCTAAGGTCTTAGAGTGGTACTCTGGCCTAATAGCTAAGGTCTTAGACTAGTACTCTTGCCTAATGGTTAAGGTCTTAACTCTTACTCTGGCCTAATAACTAAGGTCTTAGACTCGCACTCTGGCCTAATAGCTAAGGTCTTAGACTCGTACTCTGGCCTACTGGTTAAGGTCTTAACTCTAACTCTGGCCTAATAGCTAAGGTCTTAACTCTTACTCTGGCCTAATAGCTAAGGTCTTAACTCTTACTCTGGCCTAATAGCTAAGGTCTTAGACTCGTACTCTGGCCTAATGGTTAAGGTCTTAACTCTTACTCTGGCCTAATAGCTAAGGTCTTAGACTCGTACTCTGGCCTAATGGTTAAGGTCTTAACTCTTACTCTGGCCTATTGGTTAAGGTCTTAACTCTTACTCTGGCCTAATAACTAAGGTCTTAACTCTCACTCTGGCCTAATAGCTAAGGTCTTAACTCTTACTCTGGCCTAATAGCTAAGGTCGTAGACTCGCACTCTGGCCTAATGGTTAAGGTCTTAACTCTTACTCTGGCCTACTGGTTAAGGTCTTAACTCTTACTCTGGCCCAATAGCTAAGGTCTCAACTCTTACTCTGGCCTAATAGCTAAGGTCTTAGACTCGTACTATGGCCTACAGGTTAAGGGCTTAACTCTTACTCTGGCGTAATAGCTAAGGTCTAGACTCGTACTCTGGCCTAATGGTTAAGGTCTTAACTCTTACTCTGGCCTACTGGTTAAGGTCTTAACTCTTACTCTGGCCTAATAGCTAAGGTCTTAACTCTTACTCTTGCCTAATAGCTAAGGTCTTAACTCTTACTCTTGCCTACTGCTTAACGTCTTAACTCCTACTCTGGTCTAATAGCTAAGGTCTTAACTCCTACTCTGGCCTAATGGTTAAGGTCTTAACTCTTACTCTGGCCTAATAGCTAAGGTCTTAACTCTTGCTTTGGCCTAATAGCTAAGGTTTTAGACTCGTACTCTGGCCTAATGGTTAAGGTCTTAACTCTTACTCTGGCCTACTGGTTAAGGTCTTAACTCTTACTCTGGCCTAATAGCTAAGGTCTTAGACTCTTACTCTGGCCTACTGGTTAAGGTCTTAACTCTTACTCTGGCCTAATAACTAAGGTCTTAACTCTTACTCTGGCCTAATAGCTAAGGTCTCAACTCTTACTCTGGCCTAATAGCTAAGGTCTTAGACTTGTACAATGGCCTACAGATTAAGGGCTTAACTCTTACTCTGGCCTAATAGCTAAGGTCTTAGACTCGTACTCTGGCCTAATGGTTAAGGTCTTAACTCTTACTCTGGCTTACTGGTTAAGGTCTTAACTCTTACTCTGGCCTAATAGCTAAGGTCTTAACTCTTACTCTTGCCTACTGCTTAACGTCTTAACTCCTACTCTGGCCTAATAGCTAAGGTCTTAAATCTTACTCTGGCCTAATAGCTAGGGTCTTAACTCTTACTCTGGCCTAATAGCTAAGGTCTTAGACTCGTACTCTGGCCTACTGGTTAAGGTCTTAACTCTAACTCTGGCCTAATAGCTAAGGTCTTAACTCTTACTCTGGCCTAATAGCTAAGGTCTTAACTCTTACTCTGGCCTAATAGCTAAGGTCTTAGACTCGTACTCTGGCCTAATGGTTAAGGTCTTAACTCTTACTCTGGCCTAATAGCTAAGGTCTTAGACTCGTACTCTGGCCTAATGGTTAAGGTCTTAACTCTTACTCTGGCCTATTGGTTAAGGTCTTAACTCTTACTCTGGCCTAATAACTAAGGTCTTAACTCTCACTCTGGCCTAATAGCTAAGGTCTTAACTCTTACTCTGGCCTAATAGCTAAGGTCGTAGACTCGCACTCTGGCCTAATGGTTAAGGTCTTAACTCTTACTCTGGCCTACTGGTTAAGGTCTTAACTCTTACTCTGGCCCAATAGCTAAGGTCTCAACTCTTACTCTGGCCTAATAGCTAAGGTCTTAGACTTGTACTATGGCCTACAGGTTAAGGGCTTAACTCTTACTCTGGCCTAATAGCTAAGGTCTAGACTCGTACTCTGGCCTAATGGTTAAGGTCTTAACTCTTACTCTGGCCTACTGGTTAAGGTCTTAACTCTTACTCTGGCCTAATAGCTAAGGTCTTAACTCTTACTCTTGCCTAATAGCTAAGGTCTTAACTCTTACTCTTGCCTACTGCTTAACGTCTTAACTCCTACTCTGGCCTAATAGCTAAGGTCTTAACTCCTACTCTGGCCTAATGGTTAAGGTCTTTACTCTTACTCTGGCCTAATAGCTAAGGTCTTAACTCTTGCTTTGGCCTAATAGCTAAGGTTTTAGACTCGTACTCTGGCCTAATGGTTAAGGTCTTAACTCTTACTCTGGCCTACTGGTTAAGGTCTTAACTCTTACTCTGGCCTAATAGCTAAGGTCTTAGACTCTTACTCTGGCCTACTGGTTAAGGTCTTAACTCTTACTCTGGCCTAATAACTAAGGTCTTAACTCTTACTCTGGCCTAATAGCTAAGGTCTCAACTCTTACTCTGGCCTAATAGCTAAGGTCTTAGACTTGTACAATGGCCTACAGATTAAGGGCTTAACTCTTACTCTGGACTAATAGCTAAGGTCTAAGACTCGTACTCTGGCCTAATGGTTAAGGTCTTAACTCTTACTCTGGCCTACTGGTTAAGGTCTTAACTCTTACTCTGGCCTAATAGCTAAGGTCTTAACTCTTACTCTTGCCTACTGCTTAACGTCTTAACTCCTACTCTGGCCTAATAGCTAAGGTCTTAAATCTTACTCTGGCCTAATAGCTAGGGTCTTAACTCTTACTTTGGCCTAATAGCTAAGGTTTTACACTTGTACTCTGGCCTAATGGTTAAGGTCATAACTCTTACTCTGGCCTACTGGTTAAGGTCTTAACTCTTACTCTGGCCTAATAGCTAAGGTCTTAGACTCGTACTCTGGCCTAATGGTTAAGGTATTAACTCTTACTCTGGCCTACTGGTTAAGGTCTTAACTCTTACTCTGGCCTACTGGTTAAGGTCTTAACTCTTACTCTGGCCTAATAGCTAAGGTCTTAACTCTTACGCTGGCCTAATAGCTAAGGTCTTAGACTCGTACTCTGGCCTAATGGCTAAGGTCTTAACTCTTACTCTGGCCTAATAGCTAAGGTCTTAACTCTTACTCTGTCCTTAATGGCTAAGGTCTTAGACTCGTCCTCTGGCCTAATGTTTAAGGTCTTAACTCTTACTCTGGCCTAATAGCTAAGGTCTTAGACTGGTACTCTGGCCTAATAGCTAAGGTCTTAGACTCGTACTCTGACCTACTGGTTAAGGTCTTAACTCGTACTCTGGCCTAATAGCTAAGGTCTTAGACTCTTACTCTGGCCTACTAGTCAAGGTCTTAACTCTTACTCTGGCCTACTGGTTAAGGTCCTAACTCTTACTTTGGCCCACTGGTTAAGGTCTTAACTCCTACTCTGGCCTACTGGTTAAGGTCTTAACTCTTACTCTGGCCTAATAGCTAAGGTCTTAAATCTTACTCTGGCCTAATAGCTAAGGTCTTAGACTCGTACTCTGGCCTAATAGCTAAGGTCTTAACTCGTACTCTGGCCTAATAGCTAAGGTCTTAGACTTGTTCTCTGGCCTAATGGTTAAGGTCTTAGACTCATACTTTGGCCTAATTGTTAAGGTCTTAACTCTTACTCTGGCCTAATAGCTAAGGTCTTAGACTCACACTCTGGCCTAATGGTTAAGGTCTTAACTCTTACTCTGGCCTAATAACTATGGTCTTAACTCTTACTCTGGCCTAATAGCTAAGGTCTCAACTCTTAATCTGGCCTAATAGCTAAGGTCTTAGACTTGTACAATGGCCTACAGATTAAGGGCTTAACTCTTACTCTGGCCTAATAGCTAAGGTCTTAGACTCGTACTCTGGCCTAATGGTTAAGGTCTTAACTCTTACTCTGGCCTACTGGTTAAGGTCTTAACTCTTACTCTGGCCTAATAGCTAAGGTCTTAGACTCTTACTCTGGCCTACTGGTTAAGGTCTTAACTCTTACTCTGGCCTATTAACTAAGGTCTTAACTCTTACTCTGGCCTAATAGCTAAGGTCTCAACTCTTACTCTGGCCTAATAGCTAAGGTCTTAGACTTGTACAATGGCCTACAGAT